>NW_022630995.1:17370564-17637515 GCF_010015895.1 Lontra canadensis | reverse complement strand
TTTCTTTCTTTCTTTCTTTCTTTCTTTCTTTCTTTCTTTCTTTCTTTCTTTCTTTCTTTCTTTCTTTTTTAATTTTATTTATTTACTTGACAGACAGAGATCACAAGTTGGCAGAGAGGCAGGCAGAGAGAGAGGGGAAAGCAAGCTCCCTGCTGAGCAGAGAGCCTGATGTGGGGCTTGATCCCAGGACCCTGAGATCATGACCTGAGCTGAAGGCAGAGGCTTTAACCCACTGAGCCACCCAGGCACCCCTAACATGGCATTTCTTAATGCTGGTTTAGAGAAGCACTCATCCGAAGGAGAGATCCTCAGACTCCCAGCATATTAAAGATTCTGAGAAATCACAAAAATGCTCCATACAAAACCACCTCCAAATTCAGTAGATTAAAAGAACACTCATTTACTCTGGTCACCTGTTTGTCATCTGGAACTTGGCTGATCTAGGTTGGACGTGACTAGGTGGTAGTCTGTATATAGAAGGGACTGGGGTTGTGAATGTAAGTTAAGGACGGAAGGCAGAGTGGACAGCCCTGCTTTAGTGTCTCTCATTCTCTTTGTGTCAGAGAGATGGTCACAGGCGTCCTTTCTTGTCATAGCACAGGCAGAGGTACAGGATAATAAGCACAAACATGTGTGACCCCCTAAGGTCCAGGCATAGAACTAGCACACTGTTAATTCTGCTTATATGCCCTTGGTCAAAGGAAATTATTTCATCAAGCCCAAAGTCAAGAGGTGGTAAAACATACCCACTTTGGGGCCATGGTGAATATGTGCAGGCAATGCAGGGAAAAGATTCAGGGCAATAATTCAATCTCAAACAGTACTATTCAATAAAGATTTTGCAACTTTTTTATGAATCTCTTTTTGTTTTCATATAATACTTAATAAAACCCTAGACACATTGGAAAATGTTATTCTAAACCATTCTCAAAAAGTGAACAATATACTGCCTATTAGACCAGAGATAGCTTCTACTGGCTTGTGTCAACAACCAGCAAACTTACTTCAAGCAGGAAATGAAGTCATGAGGTAGGCTTCAACCTTGGAACCAGAACCGGTTTGTGTCACCCTTTATCAAGTGATCACAGGGGAAATACTTCATTTCTCTCAAGTTTAGCTTCCTCATTTGCAAATATAAGGAAAAAAAAAATCCACTTCACTGAAAAGGATGATGAGTAAAAGAGATCATATGAATGATTAAATAATTCTCAGTTTTACATATCGTCTTGTTTATTTTTTACCAGCATCATGTGTCTATTAAATTTCACAGCTGCCATGTCCTTTCCTAATCTATTCAACTGCCTTTCTGTGCTTTATAACCTGTAAATTCAAGTTTCTTTTCTTCTTTACCATCTTCTGCTCCATTCTGGTTGTAATCACCTCAGACATGTCAGCAGCTTCCTAGCTGGGCTCTACACATCTCCTGTTGCATTACTATCCAACAACTCATTCCCCCCAGTGTACGGACATAGTACTCTAAGTAGAGTGTAATCATATTCATACATATGTATGAACTCTATGTATGAGCCAAAACCAGAGAAAAACAAACAGAAGTTTAGTAACATGTATGTCAAGAACGTACACATGGGAGCATCCAGTGAGGAGTACCCCAGAAGCGTGTTTCAAATGTAGGCTTACGGGTAAGGGTAGGAGAAATGGGAATGGTCATAAAAAGGTACAAACTTCCAGTGATAAAATAAATAAGTCCTGGGGATATAATGTATAGTCTGATGGCTATAGTTAAAATTACTGTATTGTATATTTGAAAGTTGGCTAAGAAAGTGAATTTTAAAAGTTCCCAACATAAGGAAAAAAATGTAACTATATGTGGTGATGGATGTTAACTAGGCTTCCTGTGATCATTTTACAATATATACAAATGTCAAATTATTATGCTGTACATCTGAAACGAACTTAAGTAACATATGCCCATTATATTTCAATTAAAAAAAAAAAAGAACTTGGGCTCATCTACCATCTTAGGCTAAGACAAAAGAAAAGAGGTTTTAGACTTCTGGGGGAGAAGAAGATGACCAGAAAAAGTATAATGAGCAAAGTATAGCAAGGTTGTATGCAGACTTTTTTTTTTTTTTTTTTTTTTAAGAGAGAGAATGAGACCTTGCCAGTGGGGTAAGGGGCAGAGAGAATCTCAAACAGGCATCACGCCCAACTTGGAGCACAGTCTCATGACCGTGAGATCAGGACCCTGAGACCATGACCTGATCTGAAATCAAGAGTTGGAAGCTTAAGTGACTGAATCACTCAGGTGCCCCTCCCACGCAGATTAAAGTAGTATAGACTTTTCCATTGATAAGAGGTATTAAGTGTCCTCTTCCAGGCATGGGAGAGGGAAACACCTTTTACAAATGGGAGTTTCCTTTATAAATGTAAATTTCCTTTATGAATTTTTAGATCTTCTCTCATATTCGGGTCCTTAATAACTTTTCTTTCTTTCTTTCTTTATTTAAAGATTTTATTTATTTGACAGACAGAGATCACAAGTAGGTAGAGAAACAGGCAGAGAGAGAGAGGGGGGAAGCAGGCTCCCTGCTGAGCAGAGAGCCTGATGTGGGGCTTGACCTTAGGACCCTGAGATCATGACCTGAGCTGAAGGCAGAGGCTTTAACCCAGTGAGCCATCCAGGAGCCCCCCTTAATGACTTTTAGATCAAAATAATCCATATGTAGAAAACAAAAACAGAAACAAAACCCTCAAATAATCCGTATGCAAAAGGGGCATATTTTAGAGTGGCGTATTATGGTACCTTTCATATTACTTTTTACAGGGGCAACATTATATTTCTTTGTGTGATCATTTGGTTCATGTCTCTGTTACTAACTCACCTATAGACTCAGGCCAGGCCAGGATAGGAAACATGTTGTATTTAGTCTCTATCACATCACTAGTGGATTTCAGAGTACCTCCCTAAATTCAATAAATATATTTATTGGATTATTTTGACTATTATTTCTCATAGTGTAGGATAAAAATAGTTTATAGTATCTGGGATTATGTTATGATAGCTCAAGAAAAAAAAAGGAAATATCATGTGTAGATATTTATTCCTTGTCATAGAATAGTTATTGCTCTATCACAGCCGCTAACAGCGGCTAACTTGGGAAATGAATGAGTAAGCCCTGGCGTGCTGCCATCGCCAACAGCTCCCTCCCGGTGAACCCTGAGAGGACTGGACAAATCAAAAGCATAGGTCCTGGCTCAGTTTGCTGAACAAAGTCCAGATAAACTCATTGCAAGAGAAGCCAGTAACTCAGGAGATGAAGGTTTGGAAAAGAGAAAGGGATTAATTTATTTTGGGTGTCATCAGCCAAGAGACATGACAGGTTCAAGCCTAAATGACTGACCTCTCCTCTAGCAAGATGGGCACGTAGAGTTTGAGAGAGTGGCTTAGCGTGTATGCAAGAGAGCAAGCAAAAAGTATGTGATCATGGGTGGGGCTCAGTGTGTGTTCAGCATGTGATGAGAGGGAAGGAGATGTGTCGTGGGTGATCTTCTAGGCACTCCATTGCCATCAGGGCTTTTCTGGCCTGGAGATTGGAATGCTCCAGTCATTGCAAAATGTCTTCAATACCTCAAGAAGGGGCAACAAAAAATAAGTGCAATGGGTTTTAGTTAAAGCCTGAATTGAGTGGTCTAATCTATATCTGTTTTGTTTTTTTTTTTTAAGATTTTATTTATTTATTTGACAGAGATCACAAGTAGGCAGAGATGCAGGCAGAGAGAGAGAGAGAGGAGGAAGCAGGCTCCCTGCAGAGCAGAGAGCCCGATGTGGGGCTCGATCCCAGGACCCTGGGATCATGACCCGAGCCGAAGGCAGAGGCTTTAACCCACTGAGCCACCCAGGCACCCTTAATCTATATCTGGTTTTAACTGTTGGGGTCTATAGTTGAGCAAGAAGCTCTCTGACAGAGTATTTACAACTTTTTTCTTAGAGTCTGATTTCTGTTTTTTTATATCAAACTTTCTCTTAAATTATGTCTCTCAGTAAAGAGAGTTTACCTTTGTATATAACCTCTCTTTCTTCCTTCTTTCACATCCGCCTCTGTTCTTTCACCTTCAAAAGATCTCTTGTAATACTGAGTCCTAAACTAATCTGATTCCATACCCAGAAAGTCTGAATTTTGGTAAACTCCAAGGGCTTCAAAACAGAGCTAAGGGAAACACTGATTTACATGAATGGATGAAGTCTTTACCATCTCAAATTCCTGTTATAATTAGTTTTAGAAGAACAGATCCATGTTATGTCTATTTCTATTCCTTTCCTCATCTGTGACAGGGGAATGAATCATTAGAATTTTAATGTCAGCATTACTTGCCAGCAGTGGTCTGTTGTTATGCTTTAACTACTTAAATACTCTGAATTCTGGCTGGCTAATCCATTCTACCTTTTATTGTAAGAGAACAGGAATGGGCTGCTAATCAAACAAGAGAGCATGGAAAAGGTCGAATGAGTGCAAAATCATCTGTCTATCATTAAATGGTGACAGAATTAGAAGGCTTGCTTTTGTGACTAAGATTGAAATTGGAACATAAAATGTCACCACATGAATCCTCTAGATTGACAACCAATATGGTTGAAGTAGGAATGGTGAAGAATTAATTATTTTTAAACAATTTTGTTGCATATGAAAATTCTAAAAGGACAAGTTCCTTAGCCACAGGCTACAGTTCTAATAATAATACAATGGTTCAAGTAATGTAGGGTGATAGAGTGTTGTTTGAAACTCATCTAAATACAATTTTTTTTGACTAAACATTTAAAAAGAAGCCAAGTCCTATTCTTAAAATAACCCATAAGTTTCACTACTAAGATAGTATATCCTTTTAATTTCATCTTGTGCTTTTATTTTTTAAGTTCAAAAATCATGGTTTTGAGTTTATAATTTGGAGGTGTTATTTTTAGAAATGAATTTGTCTCTATTTCATTTATTGTTTGGCTACATTTTAATCCTTATATTCATTTTCTTTTTCCAAGAAAGTATGCCAAGTAACATTCCTTCAAATTTCTAATTTACTGTGTATTTAAATAGACTTTCAAATAAATCATTCTGCAAGGTGCCATTTCCTTTCTGTGTATTAGCTCAGATTTGCTTTTAATTTCTTCCTCATTATTTAAAAAAATCACAACAATAGGTATCTGCCATCATCCCAGGACTGAAGCTATGGACCAGCCTTCAAGTTAGATTTTTAAAAAAGATACTCAATTTATTTGTGGACATTCAGAATGCTTCCTTTTCCTTCCACTGTCTCCTGCAGATTTGCTTTGCCTGCTGCATCTCATTTCAGATGCCTCATTGTGGAAGAAAACCAGAGGAGATAAAACTGAGACGGGAACTAAAGGGATTCTGTGAAAAACTGCTTTTTGCTTTTCCTGCTTCTATCTTTGCTAGGACCTTTACCCCCGACCTTTACACAGGCCTTAGAACAGATCACGTATGTCCTCCTTGTAAAGGTCAAGGATTTAATGATTTCTTTGGAGTTTTCAAGCACAACAGATAAACATCTAAGGAGTGCCTGGGCAAGGTGATCATCAACATTTTCCAAGACCACTGGCTCATCAAGACCCTTATCTCTGGGCCCAAGTGTCTTATGGAAGACACCTAAACACTCATCTTTGTTCCTGGATTACTGAGAAGACATGCGCATCAGACCACCATCTTCAATAAAAACCCAAGGCCCCAAGCAAAGATGAGACTCACTCTCCGTTCCTTTCTGAGTCTCCTGGATGCTCTGTCCATATCTGCATTCTCCATACATCTGTAATGAACTCTGCTCCACTTCCCCTCAGCTTGTGCTTGATTTCTATCCCATGTGAATGCAAGGACTCTCTGGACTGGTTCTATAGGACCCACAGGGTCCTCATACCCAGCCAACCTGCATCCAACCTGCAAGAGTGTGTTCAGTCCAATGACTAAACGAGGTTTGTGGTGTTATCTGTATTGTTCAGTCTCCCTTGCCCCCTTTATCTTCCGAAGTGTGGATCTTTGGCAATTAAATATACTTATTCCTTTGCCAAGTGTTGAGGACTCTACAAAGTCATCTTAAGGGTTCTTTGTTTTATATCGATAACAACTCTAGAGCACTTGGCCATTTATCGTGAGTTGGATTATTTGGCCCAACAATTGCTTTGGTTGTAGCAGCCTCAGAAAAGTTTCTTGATCATTGGTGTTATAACCATGCATTCTGTAACAGCAATAGAAATCTTGGAAGTTCAGAAGCAGCTGTGGACAGAATACAAGATAAATTATTGTTACATGACAAAAGTAAAGAGCTAAATTAGCTGACCCAGAAAAAACCAGAACACCATGCTAACAGATATAACTTTATATTTCATGGAAGATGAGATGCAGACAACAAAATCTTATGTGCAAACTAAATAGAAAAATAGAGAAGGCCCAGAAAATAGAAGTCATTATTACAGTATATGGTTTATAGATCTGCCAGAGGGGACTCTAAGAATACTGATTTCAGTGAAATTATTTGAAAAATCTATTCAGAGATGTGCAGTGTAGAGAACAAGGGAAGAGTGGAATAAAATTGATAGAATCCTTCACCTTCGTATGCTCAACACATGACTTAAAGGCTCAGTAAAAGTGCAGTTGACAGTATTTTAAGTCCATGATATATAAGGAAGCTGTGTCATTGTCATGAATCCCCATTAAATCTCACTAAAATTGGCAGTTGGATTAGCCAAGTTCAGTTTGTCCAATATTTATGCATATTGATTATAACACTGTTTTTGTTTTTGTCATTACAGAGGGGAAAAACAATCAAACTTGGAGAGTACCCTGGATCTAAGATTTTGTATTTATAAATCCAATTGTCTTTTCATTATGCTCTCTCTACATTGTTTTAGTCTTTTAAAAAAAAAAAATATTTTATTTATTTATTTGACAGAGAGAGATCACAAGTAGGCAGAGAGGCAGGCAGAGAGAGGGGGAAGCAGGCTCCCCGTTGAGCAGAAACCCCCCAATGCAGGGCTCGATCCCAGAACCCTGGGATCATGACCTGAGCCAAAGGCAGAGGCTTTAACTCACTGAGCCACCCAGGCACCCCTACATTGTTTTAGTCTTGAACTGAAAAAGGAATGGGTCAAATAAAGGAATGTTTTGTGGGTATGAGGAATACATATAAAAGTAAAAAATGAAAATCATAATAGGACATGGTGATATATATGATATGGTGATACACTGTGGCTCACGGCACTGGGTGACTCAGCTAAGTGGTCAACTCTTGATTTTGGCTCAGGTCATGATCTTAGGGTCCTGAGATTGAGCCCCATATCAGTCTCCTCACTCAGCTGGGAGTCTGCTTAAGCATTATCTCTCTTCCTCTTGCTCTGCCCCTCCCTCCACTCATTCTTTCTCTCTCTCTCTCTCTCTCTGTAAAATAAATAAATAAATACATATTTAGGAAAAAGGGAAAGAACATGGCTCAAATGTGACAGCATATCACAAGATCTCTGATCATTACAAAAACCTGATATAGTGTGCTTTTTCAGCCTTGCTGAATCTGAAACATGAGTAAGTACATCATTTGAGGCTGCCCATGGTTGGAGGAGAATACAAGGTCATTTTTTTTTTTTTTTCATTTGTAGCTCTTTAGTAATATTATATTCATTTTCCCCCTCTAAGATTAATATAAGAAAAAGAAGTGATCACCAAAATAAACTATTTCCGGGGTCTTTGAACTTTTAAAGGGCTCTTAGGGCTAGCTGAATAAAAAGTCCATGAAAATAATTGAGGTCCTTACTATGTTTCAAACCCTGCACTAGGTGAGGAAGTGGACTACAAATAAACCATAAGACTCAGTTCAAACTCTTCAGCAATAGACAGTTTTGCTTGAGAGAGAAAATCCGAAGGAATGCAGAGGAACAACTCAGGATTGAGGGAATCCACACTAATGTGTTTAGAATATATTTGATCATCATTAAATGTTGCATAAGATTCTTTCCTACTTTCCTCCCTCCCTCCCTTCCTCCCTTCCTTCCTTCCTTCCTTCATTGGAGGAGTGGAGACATGACTGGAATGAGGACATTAATTCATGTCTCCTTTCTTCAGCTTCTCTTGATACTACCATACCCTCTTAAATATTAGAATATGAGAAGTGAGAATGGAAGGAAGGAGAGGTGACAGAGGTGTGACCTTTTGCTAATTGCTCTTTAACTCAATTGCACTTAATGTAGAAATACAAAGAATGTAGAAATACAAAGAATGTAGAAATACAAAGAATACAGATATAGATCAGGAAAAATCATCTTCCCTTACTCTTCTGAATTCCTAGCTAAGATCTCTGTAATAAAAGATTAACAAAAGAAAGAAAAATTTATTAACATGTATACCTCATATATACATGGGAGATATCCACAAAAAATAGAAAAAGAATAATTCTGAGGTGGCTTAGAACTCAGGCTTAAATACCATCTTTAGCTAAACACACACACACACACACACACACACACACACACACAAAAGATGTTTGTGTGTTGGGGAGAGAGGCCAGATATGGAGAGGTTACCAGGAAAAGCACAGCAAAAGAGGATAAGGTTTGTTAGGGAGATAAAAGTGAGGCCTTCTTCAATGATAAGATTCTTCTGTGATTTAAAGTCATCCTCCCCTTCAAGGCTCCTCAAAAACTTAAAAATAGAGCTACCCTATGATCTAGCATTTATACTACTAGATATATACCCAAAGGATACCAAAATACTGATTTGAAGAGGGACATGCACCCTGATGTTATAGCAGAATTATCAACAATAGTCCAATTATGGAAAGAGCTCAAATGTCCATGGACTGATGAATGGATAAAGAAGATGAATAGAGTATTACTCAGCCATCAAAAAGAATGAAATCTTGTCATTTGCAATGACATGGATGGAGCTAGAGTATATTACGTTAAGAAAAATAACTTAAAGACCAATGCCATATGATTTCACTTGTATGTGGAATTTAAGAAACAAAACATACGAACATAAGGAAAGGCAGAAAAAATAAAAGGGAAACAAACCATAAGAGACTCTTAACTAAGGAGAACAAATGGAAGGTTGATGGAGGGAAGGTGGTGGCAGATGGGCTAAATGGGTGATGGATATGAAGAAGGCACTTGTGTTGAGCACTGGGTGTTATACATAAGTGATGAATCACTGAATTCTACTCCTGAAATCAGTATTACTTTATGGTAGCTAACTAGAATTTAAATAAAAATTAAAAAAAAAAGCCATCCTTCCCTTCTTGGTGTATAGCTGAAGACACCCTTACAAATGGAGATTTCCTTTATAACTGTAAATTCCCTTTCAAAAGGGTAACTTCTACTTGTTTCCAGAGCCTCCCTTGTGTCTGCTGTTTCTCAATGTAATCAGCTCAAAAACAAACTTATGTCAAGGAGACATATTTGGGGTTGGTATATTCTGTTACCATTCATAGAATATAAGAATGATTAAAAAAAGAATATAAGAATAATTATGTAGATGAGTAAAATCTAGAAGAAAGTTTAAATTGCTCCATGTATCTTAAGTTTCTTAATTTTACATATTTTTCAGAATACTCAGAAAAGGTGTAAAAAGGTGTTAGGCACTTAACTAATGCAAATACTTTTCCTCCTCCATTTTATGTTTATACTATAATCAGCTTTTTAAAAGATGTAGGTTTATTTTTGTTAAGTAGAGTCCCTCTAATTATATGAATTTCAGGCCCCATAATACTTCTATGAATCTCTGATAAATAATTAGCAATAACAATTTTAAAGATACATTTGGTTAAATAAACATGAACTCTTACAATTGTATTTTTGGCATAGTTTTCTATCAATCTTGTGATAATGATCCTATAGGTATTAATTGGCTTATATATGACAAAAGAGGCCACTGAAAGAGCAAGAATGTTAGTTGCTAGGAACATGAGATAAATAGAAAAAAAAATATTAAAAATGGCAGTGTTATAAATATCACATGGGGAATAAGCATGTATGTGAAACTTGTCACATATTATACAAAAAAAGTCAGTATAAGAAAAATACATTGATATCTATAAAAACGTAACTCTTATACATCTTATTTGAAAAAGCTGACTTTCATATTTTTATAAAGGTTCATCAATATTCAAAGGTCAGTGCCTTTTGAAATAGCTCAGCAGATTTGTCTATAGAAATTCTCTTATGTTCGTAATAGTTTTTCAATAGACTATTTCAACAATAAAACATTCTGGAAGAATTGGTCAGTAATTATTTTTCCCTAGTTAGAACATGGTAGCAGTGTGTACATTTTAATATATTGGTAAACATATCAGACTCTAAAATGAGACCAATATAATACCAAGGTATGTATCTTAATAATTTGCATTTCCAAATACTGTGATTTTTGATTAACATGTCTGGAAAAATGAATCAACATCTACAGAAATGATTCTCTCACCTGGCAATGCCTCCCTATACTAGGTCTTTTATTCTTAAAATTCCATTTCCTGAAAAAAAGCACCCTGATTAAACCTCTTTAGCCCTCTCTTCTCTGAAATCTTATATTATTGTTTTGCAAATACTATTTATAAATTATTACATGCTGGTATCTAAGTTCTTCAGCTTTTTTCATGTCTAATCTCTTCAGTTAGTTTTTAATTTCCATTAAGACAGGACCTGTGTCTTTTGACTTCTTGGTACTGCTCACAGTAATATGTAAGTAATTAAGATTTAATGTAATTGAGTTTAATTTAATTTGATGTAGATTTCAATTTTTTTCCTGATTAGATGGTGTGAGATTTTTATCCATTTAAAATATTGCAATTATTATTAATTTCAGCCTTTTTCACTTATCCAAAGGATGAGCTAAGACTTAAGTTATATTTTGCAATCTTGAGTCACATCTCCTATATGCTTCACCTAATCACTTTTTAAATCAGCTTCTATAAATTCCAACCATAAAATATAACATGCAATTGTTTCAGCTCAGATTTACTATAAATCCTTGTTCAATAAGATACTATGTATTTATATATTCGTGAAAAACAAGAAAAAAAAACTAGACATAGGAGAAAGGACATATTAATAAATTTTTAAATACATCATTCAAGGAAGAGATGATAAAGATGACAATGTATCATGTCAGATTTTGGTCCTGAATTGGGGGATAAACTCTGGATGGGGCAGGGGGATCTGGTTCCTGGTCTCCTGCCACTTCCCCCTTCCTTTCAAAATTTGACCACTCTCTTCAAACTTTATGTATATATTTAAAGTTTATGTAACTAATCAAAATTCAATTGCCTAAAAACATGAAGCAGTTTTATTTTTCTTCTATCATTGCTTTTAACTGTGCTATAACAAATCTCTACTTTTGGGTCCTTAAGCAATATATGAGAGAGATTCCCTAATTCCAGTCAATCCCACTTATTAAAGCCAGTCCAGTTAGAAAATCAGGCCTCAAACTCCATTTAGATCTCCTCTCCTCTCCTCTCCTCTCCTCTCCTCTCCTCTACTCTACTCTCCTCTCCTCTCCTCTCCTCTCTACTCCTTTCCTCAGAACAAATTGGATTACTGGCTCTAGGACCTGAGGGGAGCACTGAGAAATGTAGACTGCCTCCAGGATACACCCTCCACCATTCTCTTCCAGGTGCAAGATATTAAGCTTAGGGAAAAAGACCTATCTTATTATTTCAGTGGGAAATGAAAACCCCTTCTGTTGAACATAGAGCTTCTCAGGATAGGCAACAGTTGGTTGAATAGCGGCCTCAAAAAGATGTATCCAAGCCCTAAACCCTGATACCTGTGAATGTGACCATATTTGGAAATAAAGTGTTTGCAGATGTAATTAATTTAAGGATCTCAAGATGAGATTCTCCTACATTTATAGTGGTCTTTAGATCCAATGATGAGTGTCCCGATGAAAGAAAGAAATGGAAAAAACACAGAAACACACAGGGAGGAAGGCCATATGAAGGTAGGGACAGAGGTTGGAGTTTTCTGTCTGCAAGCTAAAGAACGTTAAGACTTGCTGGCAGCCACCAGGAATGAATCCTCCCTCAGATCTTTGTGAAGAAACCAATACTTCAGACATCTTGATTTTGGACTTTTGGACTCCAGAACTGTGTGGTAATAATTTCTGTTGGTGTGAGCTACCTAATTTGTGACAATTTGTTATGACAGCCTTAGGAAACAAATACAGACTTATTCTTGATGCCTCTCTGGCAGACATCCAATATTTGCTCTATTGGGTTGCATATGTAATTTATTAAGAGAATGCTAGGGAATCTCCCCATTCTAATCTTTCTGATTTGGAATGTGAGCCTTAATTAAGCTCAATGTTCTTTCCTCCTCTTAACTCTTGTAGCAAACAGTCTATCCAAAACTTTGTGTTGCTGTCATCCTTTTGCCTTTGAGGTCAGTCATCATATATAGTACACTGGCAAGATAGCCCAGGCATTATGTTTTATTCCCCTGAACTCGGAGAAGTCCACATCTTCTTAATGTGCCAAATAGTGAAGATAGGTCACTCTACTCCTGCTCCCTTATTCCTAATTTCCAAGTCCTGCTACTACCTAAATGATAACTGACTTAGGGAATGCTATATCAGTCTCCCTTTCTTGCAGGAAAACTATTTCTAAGAATATCACATGGCCTCAGATTCTTTGAGGAGACACACTCTCTTCCCTGTGGGAAAAGAGGTTAATATTTTTTCTCAAAGAGCTTACAGTTTCTGCAAGAAACAGAACCTAGTAACTTTCTCTTTTGCTTCTAGATTGAAAAAGATAGTGGAATAGTAGCTGGTGGCAAAGTTAAGACTGGTTTTTCAACACTGTCATTAGCTCAGGAGTAAAGGTGAGGGCTGTGTTTGCCCTCAGTTGGTGACCAGATCTTCAAAAATGTTGAGCAATCAGTGCCTCTTTGTCTTCAACTTTGGACATCGATCACTGATTCTTGGGCATTGAAAGACATTTCACCTGATGACCATTACATATGCTTTCTATGAAATCTCTCCATTTGCTGTTGTCAAGTTCGTGGGTTTGGAACTTTAAGGTGAAAAAGTAATTAGCAAGATTGAATTTCCTATTCACTTAATGTTTAATTCCCTCTTCAATTTACTTTTTTTCATGTGTGAATGCCCCATGTGATTTGGAAATCATGTGGGACAAAGGACAATTGAATCACTATAAAGGCAAATAGCAGGTATTTCTTACTCATAGGATTTTAGGACCTAGAAAGGAAAGTAAATGTGTAGAGTAGTCATTGTGAATGGGGGGCTGTGACCAACTTAAGAATTTCAGTATCAGGACGCCTGGGTGGCCCAGTGGGTTAAAGCCTCTGCCTTCGGCTCAGGTCATGATCCCAGGGTCCTGGAATCCAGCCCCACATCGGGCTCTCTGCTCAGTGGGGAGCCTCCTTCCTCCTCTCTCTCTGACTGCCTCTCTGCCTACTTGTGATCTCTGTCTGTTAAATAAATAAATAAAATCTTAAAAAAAAAAAAGAATTTCAATATCTACCTGAGGTATTGGCATCATTTGCCAAATTAATTTTAGCAGGTCTTCTTGAAGCCACTTATTAACCCTTGCGGGATGGCCTTTAATGTCCATTCCATATTTAACTTTCCATGCATCTGTTCTCTATACTATTTAGACAATACTTGAGACTTTTTTTTTTCATAGTGATTGGAAGTGAGTGTTATTTGCTTTTTTAGTAAGAAAGGACCAGAAGTGTTATATATTCAATTGTCTTTTATCCCATATGATTTTGAAATAGGGCATTCACACATGAAAAAAAAAAAGTTCAGATTTATTTGAATAAAAATTCAAGTCTGTTTTTATATAGAGAGATATAAGTAGGTTTCTTTGCCTAATTTCAAGGAGACTTTTTTTCAGAAATACAAATTACTGTGTATATTGAGGGATTATTGCACTTTATTTTGTTTAGAATTTTAGCCAAAATTATCGAGTATCAGCCACTGTTCCAGAAAAATCATTTTACTAATAGCAAGTTGTTCATAGAATTTGAGTCCTCAGTGCTTCACACCTGAATCAGACATTTGTAGTTTCATATTTATGTGATTATACAGATAGAGACGAGCACCTATTTCATGAAATCTTCTTGTGGAATTGTGCTTAAGAGTATACATCCTGAATTCAGATTTTTTTTCCTAATAAGTTGCTTTCTTATTATTTATAATTAAATTGCAGATAGGCACTATATCTATTTAAAAAGCTTTGTATAGGTAGATCTTCATATCTATGATCTTCATTTCTGGGTGTTAAAGTGTATATTATAAAATATTGCTATAAAAAGGCCAAGTTGGTTGGATAGCACTGATCTATGCTCGCTTCTAGAGATCTATGAAATCCCAAAGGTCATCGAAATTCCGGAGTACATATGTATGTACATATATGGATCTTCATTTACATGTATATATCTGCTATGTCCTCTACCGTGCCATTTTCCCCAGACTATGGTATTTTTTTTTCCTGAATACCAAGGGCCTAAAATAATTTAGTCTGACTTGTAGCATGGTGGAAATTTCAACCTGACACCAATGGCCAGAGGAATCTATTAATTTGATGGCCTCCTGACCAGATACAATTTTTAATTCTAGATTTAATGTAGAAAAGTACAGGTTCTTAAATATTGTCTATGGTTATTTTTAGGTATATACAAAATTATTTTTTACTATAATTAAAATATTTATGAGACTGAGGAGATTTTAAAATTCAAACTAATAAATTGGATAAACTCAGTGTTAAAATGGCATTTTCAGGATTATAAAGAAAATACATCATTTAATTTTCAAATGTTTTATTTTTCTAACAAATCTCTAATTAGTGAGCACATGCTGAAAAGGTGAAAGTATTAATGAGATATTCATAGATGTTTCATAGAATGAGGTAAAATATTATCTGATACATACATACATACACCCACACACACACACACATAAGCACACTTGTGCATATGTTATAGAGAAAATTCTCATTATGCAAGATAATTAGGTGTCACTTGTCATAAAATTTTCCCAAAGAGATTACAGAAGGCATAAAATCACAGGAAGCCAATTATCTGATCTTTCCTCTTTAATTATTTATCCCTTTTGTCTATAGATGACTTTTCCTATTTGCTCATTTCTAAAAATCCCTTTAATAAAAACTGAAAAATAAGAAAGCGAGACAGCAATTTTTACTAATAATTTAAACTAAAAGTTTGCTTATTTTACAAATATGTCGTGGGCATCAAATATACTCAAGAGGCTGTTTAGATGTTGTGAGGAAGAGAAAGTGTAGGATAGGATTATACCTGTCATTTCTCCCCATTATTCTGCAATTATAGAAACTGTTAATTTATATTTTCTTAAAAAATTTACATTTTTCACTTACATTTGGTGAGTTGGGCAGCAAAAATAAAGTGATTTTTAGAGTAGGCATTTCTGTAACCTCTTTCTCCCTAGGTTGTTTTATTTTGTTTTCTCCTAGTTTGTTTATTTTTATTTGTTTTCTCCATAGAGTTTTATAGCTTTATAGTTTTAGATATATTGTATATCTAAATTTGGAGATTGAAATAAAACCCAGGTTGACACTATAGGCGAGCAAGAATACAATCCAGAAGGAATACCTTTATATAGTTGTTGATAAATGTTTCTATTTTGGACTATAATTATTAAGGGGATCCACTAACAGAAGTTAGTTTGGCCAAGGATGTAACCACAGTGTTATATAACACAGAAATTATTCCTCAAGGTAGTAACCTGACTTAAAGGAACAACTAACTGCCGTGTCCCTGAGGGGTGCTTAGCCTAAAGTTCGTGGCTGAAATTGTATGCAATATTTTAAGCCTGTGGGGTGTGTGTGTGTGTGTGTGTCTGTGTGTGTGTGTGTTTGGAGGGGAATATGACCCATTAGGTATCAAATTCTAAAATCGGATGGCCTATGACTCCCAAAACCTTTAGTTCCCCTAAAACCTCAGCTTTCTGTCTCTATATAATTCCACAGGAAAAAATTTAATTTCTCCTTCATTTTAAAGTTTCACTGAATAAATGACTTATCCTGCCCTTTAACTGATGGAGGCAATACATTACTTTGGGGATTAAAATCCACTAACACTATTGGCTTTGACGGGCCCTGCACAAATACAGACTAGTCCTACGTCATTTCCAAGCCGTTCAACACCATCTCAGTGACATTCCTGAAAGCTGTACATTTCATTTGTGCATTCAAATGATTTAATTTAGTAAGCTTAATAAGCTTATCTCCAATCAAAGATAACATGACATTTATATGACTCTAGGGTGTGTGTTAGGACTAGATTCTTCCTGCTTCAGTTTCAGCCCAGACTATTTTGATTATATCAATTACCAAAGTGAGTGTGAGAAATATCTACCCATGGAGATTTTGGAAGAAACTGATTAAGAACCTACTCTTTTGCTTTTTGAACACCTTCACATACTTAGAAAATATACAAGAGGATTATGGTCTCAAGAGGGGATTGTATGAAAGGGATTAGTAAAGAGACTTCTTTGGAGAGAGCTATTAGCCTGTTGACTCTCCATTCTCTTTTGACTGAGAGGAATCAATCCCAAGCTTAAAGAGGGTGAGCTTCTACGTTTGCAGTTGAAGACCTTTCTAACAATCAGGAAAGTTTGATTATTAGTACCTGATCACAACAAAGGAAGATAAAGCAGAATGTGTTCTGAGGTCTTTCCTGACCAGGAAATCCAGAGGAAGACAGAGGTTCTGACTAACAGCTTTGGTGGCTGCATTGGGATTGGCCCACCCTCTCCAGGCTTGTCAAGGAAAGAGGGGTGTGTGATTTTCTGGGGAACCAGCTGTGGGCTGTGCTGTGAGGGTTTGGTTTGTTTTAATTTGGTTTTAGTCTTTGGCAGAGGGGCTTGTCTACTAGGGATCTCAGGAGGGGTGAGGGCTAAAAGTGTCCTCATCATGCTCTGGGACTCGAGAAGGTTCACAAGAGTTCATACATAGCAGAGACAGATCAACCAAGGACAAGGAAATTTCAGGCAAGAGGCCCAGCCGAGAACCATGCCAACCCTCAAATCAAGATCATAAGAGTTGGATTTAATCGTTTGCGGGGGGCAACTAGGGTACTTAGGTTCACCTAGGTACTCTGCCCACGTAGCACAAAGCCTCTCACAGAAGTATATCTGGCAAGGAGCCAAATAGCTGCTTGCAAATAAAAGAAGAGAGGAGCCAGTAGTTGATAACAGAAGCACCAGCCACCACCCCAGTCCACTCTCCTTGAGCTTCTAGTTGGGGGGAAGGAAGAGATTTCAAGCTACCTCAAGATTGGAATGTTTTGAATATCTTATAGTGGATATTCTAATTACTGAACTGAAATGCTCTTTGCAATTAAAGCAATCATATTGTTGTCTATCCTTTAAGAATGTGCAAAAAACCTCAGGGTCTGCCCGAGCTTCCATCCAGGGCTGCACAAAGATGGTCTAATATTGAAGAAAGTCTAAAAGGGGTGGTGGGAGAGCAAAAGAAAGTAGGTTTACTCATGTCTCAGTCCTGCTTGTTCATCGTACAAGTTAGGTTGCTTAAACAGAATCCAAGCAATGGGATTCACACTGAAAGCTGATTCATTTTTGCAAAGCAACATACTTTTTTTTTTTTTAACAGTGCCATAGATGAATAGAATCTAATAGTACTTAGTTTTCAATGGAAACATTTTAGTTTCCATCATTTCCACTATTATAAAGATTAAATCATGCATGTTTAATATTTCACGTGTGTGCTGTACTATTTCAAGTGATGGCACAGTTCATTTTGAAACTTAGGGATTCGCAGAAGAATTTGGGTCCCACTTGTATTCCTTAGGTTTTGTCATCCAGGGTCAATACATTGCTGCGTCCCCTACATCTCCTATTGGAGATGAGAAAACTGGGTTTTAGAGACAGACTGTCTGGGAGTCACAATGTGAAATTGTCTTCTAACTGAATTCAACTAAATCACATTTAATACCAGATTTTAGTGACTTTCTCCCTACTGTTTATCAGCTCTCTCAACTCCCAAATGACTCTTTAATTAATCGTTCCCCCGTTAGTGGCTCATTTTCTGTCAGGTCCCTTTCCTTAGAGCACTGTTTTATCCGTATGGCAGAAGGACTGCCTGCAATTGTGCTGTTATTAAATGTGGCCTGGTATCATTTAAGTACGTTGCCTTCATGATGGTGACATCACTCAGGTACTTGGCCTACAAGGAACTAGCACAATTTCACTTATTTCATTTTAATGGGTCCCCTTGGCTTTGAGGCTATAAACTAAAATACCATTGCAGTCTCCTTCAGCAATCTCAAACTTAATTATTCCACTCCAGGAAGCTGTCTGATGGCCCTGTAGAGACCTGCTTTTGCACTAAAATGCAATCCCTTATTGTGTGACAAAATTACCTTTGTTTCATATTCTTTTTAAAATTTATTTATAAACAGCATGGAAAAAGCATTTGCCAGCACAACTTAATAGGTGATTACCACAAATCTGATTCAACAATTTAGACTGGACATTTTATAGGGTTTTCTTGTATTCTTTCCTGTGTAATCATGACTTCTTAAATACTATTCCAAGTACTGGGCATTGTGGGTAATGTGATGTAAATTGCCAGGATAGCTGACTCAAGGCTTCTTCCCTACTAAGTTTTGATGTATTTATTGAGTTTCATAGCTTAGATGACACATCTTATATGCCCATCTCTACCAATATCTTTTGCTTCTTTGAGCAAATTTAGTTTTCTAAACTAAAATTTCTAAGTGATTTTGCAGAAAGAAGAGAGAGAAACATTGTGAGGTAAAGAGCCAGCAATACATAGTTACCTATGAAAATGATCAGTAACATATTCGATAAGCAATCAGAATACTCTTTTTTTTTTAAAAAAGATTTTATTTGTTTATTTGACAGAGAAAGACACAGCAAGAGAGGGAACACAAGCAGGGGGAGTGGGAGAGGGAGAAGCAGGGTCTCCACTGAGCAGGGAGGCCAATGAGGGACTCAATCCCAGGACCCAGGGATCATGACTGAGCCGAAGATAGACACTTCTGAGCCACCCAGGAGCCCCTGGAATTTTCTTTTTTAATTTCAGAATATCTTTACAATTTGAATAATAACCATGGAAAGTTCAACTCTGTGCATAGTCAAAAAGAAAGTTGAACTGAGAGCCAGAAATGCTGTAATATTATATACAAGGAAAGTATTTGGGCTTTATTGATCACTTTGGTCCACAAGAACTAGTAGGAAACTTCTTTCTTGCTTCTGTCTCACACTTTTTAAAGACAAAGGGACAATCCTTGCATGTGCTATGTTTCCTCTCAGTAACCTTTTCTTTCTCTTTCTAGTTTCTTGGGCTTTGAAAGAAATGGTGGAGTAAGAGAGAAGATAGTGAGAGAGACTGGCATCATTATCCTTTATGTACGTGAGGAGTTTTTAATTTTGCTCTTTTCAACCAAATGCTCTCATCTGTGCAAGAAATTAAATGCATGAGAATTAATATGCTCAAGTCAATAGGTGAAGCAATAAAATATAACTGAAGAGAAAGGACCCCATCATGCACACAGCTTATAGACATTTAATTCCCTATCGGATGGGATGTTTGCTTATCAGAACCAGAGCTTCCCGAGAAACAAGAATTAGATTTTCTTCATTTGGAGTTTACAATCCTACTTCACTTAACAACTGTAGAATTGAGGGGGGAAAAAAAAACCCAGATGTGGAAACAGACAATACTTGGAAAAAGAGCCAGAATGAAGCTGAATTCTGTTTGTTTATTTTGGGTTTGGGAGAATGTGAAAAAAGAGATTGAATTTACACACACAAGAACCACAAACACTTGTTTTTCCCTAAAACTTATTTTAGTTTGTCCTCTCTGAACAAACTGAACAATATTTAGTGAAGCTCTGTCTTAGTCCCAGTAACCACTTTTAAATTATAGGATGGTCAGGGGAGGATTGGTGAGCATATCAAAGATAGACAAGTCATTGTAGACAGAGCTGCCAGATGAAGGCTTCACATCTTCTGTCTCAAAATGAAAGGATCCCCATGAAATGAGTTACTATGCTTTGCAGGAACAGCGGCAAACATATAGCAATACATATAGTATTCGTAGATGTTACTTGATTCATTTTAGAGATAAACAAAACTAAGATTAAGATCACATAGAGAAATACCAATTTAAATAGCCTTCCTAAGATCTAATTTCAAAAATTTTATTATCAAAACCATAAAACGCTATATATTATTACCACATAACTGAAACATAGCATTCCTAGTCAAAAAGAACTAATAGGATAAAATGAGACAATTATCCTAAGATAATTTTGAAAGTGGTTAGAAAGTGATATAAACCTACAGCTTTGTACTCATTTTGATCATAATAAATTGCATTCTTTTACTTCCCCTTCAAAGATATTATTTTGTATATTAAACAAAATGAAGATTTTATTTTTTTTTAAAGTGCCTCTCTATTATGAAGACTTATTTATTCAACAAATACTAATTAATGATACTTAGTGCTATGTAACTAGATTTGTTTTGCTCTGGGTCCATCAAGTAGAAGACTTTTAGGCAGGGTGGTTATCGATTTTGTGGTATTTGAAGCTTATTCAATTTTGGGAGCCCTACATAAGAAATAAAGTACAAAATCACAAACACACAGCTAGTGGGTTCCCTCTCAGGACCTTGGGAGAGGTGTGGTCTAGTGAGAGCCCTGAAGATGAAGCTACATTAGCGTCACAGTTAATCTTGTGATCAGATCTCTTGTAATCTTACGAAAAGCACAATTATTTTTACCCTTTGAATTGGAAACAAATTGCATCAACCTGAAAAAACAAAAAACAAAAACAAAAACAATGAAAACTGCACTCTCTTTTGCCCTTCAATACGAGGCTGACAAGATGTTCCTCAATTTTCCGGCATCAAATGGTGATGAATATGTCTTTCCTTATCCCTTTAGTAGCAGTATTAAAAGGACGAGTGTTGGACACAGTATGAGTGAAAATGTGAAGAGTGAGAGATCAAAGAAAGAACAGAAAGGGTTAAGAAGGCTCAGGAAGAACATGAGAGAGCCCAGAGGGAGGAAGAAGCCAGAGGACAATCAGGAGCTTAGTATGGCTCTTTCCCAGGTGGATTTCCTGGGGGAATGTCTAATAATTTTCCTGGAGGAATGCCCACAATGACAGGGTGGATGTCTGTAATGGTGGGATTGCCTGGGCTCAATGAAATTCTTAGTGATCCAGAGGTTCTTGCAGCCATGCAGGATCCAGAAGTTATGGTGGCCTTCCAGAATGTGGCCCAGAACCTAGTGAATACGTCAAAATATCAGAGCAACCCAAAGGTTATAAATCTCATCAGTAAATTGCCAGCCACATTTGGAGGTCAAGCATAGTGCCCCTCTGACAAATAAAGCCCTTGCTGAAGGAAAAGCAAAAAAAAAACAACAACAAAAAAAAAAAACAAAAAAAAAAAACCGAGCATTTGAGGGCTAATTGATCTAAATGATAGGTAATAGATGAATCTCACCATGTCAAGAAGTGTATTATGGAGATGGTGTTCAATGCAAGTGACTTAAGATCCCAAAAATATTAAGAGATAGTCTGCACCCCAGACCTATTAGACCAGGAGTGAACCACAAAGCATCAAAACAGTGAACTGGGGGTGTCTGGGTGGCTCAGTTGGTTAAGCGACTGCCTTCAGCTCAGGTCATGATCCTGGAGTCCCAGGATCGAGCCCCACATTGGGCTTCCTGTTCGGCAGGGAGTCTGCTTCTCCCACTGACCTCTCTCCTCTCATGCTCTCTCTCTCTCTCAAATAAATAAATAAAATCTTTAAAAACAACAAAAAAACTAAAAAAAAAACAACTAAAAAACCCAAAAACAAAACAAACAAACAAGCAAACAAACCAAAAAACAGTGAACTGGGCTAGAGAAACTGAGATCCATCACAGCCATCCACATACTAAATGAAACAAATTTTCAGTAACACATTTATGAAGCACCTACCCACAGGCCATGCTTTATGCTTGGTAACATCAACATAACTTATTTCTGAATTACAAAAAACCTATGTAAATCATGAAGTTCTTTGATTTTGATTTATTTATTCAACCAATCTAGAAACTGCTTCACTTTTATACTCTACCTGCAACGTATCCTGATGATTCATTTCCTTTGCCGTTTAAACTAATCTCTAATGGATTTCAATTTTTCACAGATGGGGGAACTTGGTTAGCTCTGAGAAGGTGCACTGGGGGCAGGGCTTGCTCTGTGTGGTAAAGTTAGTGATCCCATGTTAGGATATGAAAAGAATTATAGAGAGACAAACAGATAATTTTGTGCATCGTGCTTCCTTTGCTATGGATGGAAAGAGATTTCTTGTGCATAGTCTTAGGAAAGAGGTGGTTTCTGGCTTCCTGCTTCATAGAAGACAACCTTTCCCTAGAAGTCACCTCAGAGTCCCCAGAGAGAAGATATCTTCATAGCATCTTGTGTTCCTGGTAGCTCAGGATACCACTAATGACCACCATGTGGTTAGACATAGGGTTTATTCATCAACAATATAGGGGAAGAAAAAAATTTCCTTGACCTTATGAGTTCCTGGATGGATCTTAAAATTAAATGGACAAAAGCAGGTCAAAAGGAAAAAAGCATACGAATATATTTGATACAGATTTTATGTGACATAGAAGACTTCTTAAAAAATGAAGACCTAGAAAATAGTTAGACCTGAGCATTTTATGCTAGGTTTGTTGAGGAGTGCACTGTTATGGAGAAGTATTAAGTTAAGAAGTATGAGGTAATTATAATAAACTGGAGGAAAACTTAGCTGGAGCTGTTTGATAGGATTCTTCTTAGTGTCCCCTTGTCTTTGTAGAGAAGGATGCTCCTTTCCTTCATGTATGGGTGTCTCAGTTGAGGGTTTTATGGCCTGTTTCAAGGACAAAGTATGAGAGGTGGTAGATGTCAGAGTGACTTTCCTGCTTCTGCTCTTTTCTCCTACTCCTTCAGCTTAAAATATTCAAAATTCTCACTTGGCTATTTTCTACCACACAAGTTATTATTCCTCAATCTGCTCTTGTCGGTTCCACTCTTTGTAATGTATACATGCTGGAGGTACAATCTCTACAAGATTCAGTTTTGAAGCATTTATCCTGTCAATCTATCTCCACCTCCAGTGGTCTCATCAGATCACATAGCTTCAAATGGCCTCAATATTCTGTAGGCTTCAAATTTACAACTCCAGCCTAAACTGCTTCCATGAAATCCAGACATGAATGTCAAACCATCATAGATATCTCCACCTAGATTTCTCAAATTAATGTATCAAAAATCAAGTTCCTGATTACCTTTTTTTTTTTTTTAAGATTTTATTTATTTATTTGACAGATCACAAGTAGGCAGAGAGGCAGGCAGAGAGAGACGGAAACAGGCTCCCCACTGAGCAGAGAGCCTGATGCGGGGTTCGATCCCAGGACGCTGAGATCGTGACCCGAGCTGAAGGCAGAGGCCTAACCCACTGAGCCACCCAGGTGCTCCCCTGATTACCTTTCTTAAAGTTACTTTTCTCCCTACAGTCCTCTGACTTAGTAAAAGTTGGTTAAATTACTCCAGCTGGTCAATCCAAGTCTTTAAAGTCATCATTGACTTCTGTCTATAGTTCCATCCCCACATCCAAACCAACAGCAAACTCTATCATGTCTGTATTTGAAATATGATATGACTCTGACTAATTCTCACCACCTTCACTGCTAATTCTTACCACTTCCATTGCTACCATCCTCATCCAAAACACCATCATTTCTTGCCTGCCCTTTGCAATAGCCTTATAATTGGCCTCTTCCTCGTCACCCTTGTCTCACTACAGTTAAGTATCTTCACACAGCCAGGGGGATTCTTCTTAACACGTCAGATCATGTCATTCCCTACAATACCCTCCAGTGGTAACACATTTCTACAAGACTAAAATCTGAAGTCTTAGTGATCAGGCTTCCATGGCATTTTTATGATTTCATCTTCTCTTTCCTCAGATGTTTACTTGAGTCCAAATAGTCTGGCCAACCTGCAGTTTCTTGAATATGCAAAACATTTCTCTAGCTTAGGACTTTGCACTTGCTAGTCTCATTGTGCACTTTACCAAGAGATTGCATAGTTATTTTTCACGTGATTCTTAACTGTTGCCAGACATAAAAGAAAATATCTACCGTCTAAAATTCTCTATACATCTTACCTTGCTTTGTTTCTTCATATAAGTTATTGTCATTTAATACATTACATATTTTTCCAAACTTACTGAGCTATAATTGACATAGAACTTTGTGTAATTTTAAGTTGTGAAACATGATGATTTGGTATATATTACAATATGATTACTGCAGTAGGGTTAGTTAACATCTCTATCACTTCATGTAATAACTATTTCTTTTTTTGTGGTAAGAATGTTTAATATCTCCTCTCTTAACAACTTCCAAGTGTATAATACAGTATTGCTAACTATAGTGACCATACTATGTGTTAGATCTCAAGAACTTATTCATCTTATAACTGGAAGTTTGTACTCTTTGACTGATACCTCCTTATATCCTCACATCCTTACCCCTGACATCTATCATTCTGTGTGTTTCTGTAAGTTTGACATTTTTTAATCTAGGTTCCATATGTAAGTGGTATCATTTTTCCTTATCTGACTTATTCCATTTAACATAACACCCTCAAGTCCACGCATGTTATTGCAATTGCAAGATTTCATTCTTTCTTGGGGTTGAATATTATTAATATTCTATTGTATATATATATGACACCTTTATCCATTCATCCAGTGATGGACACTTAGGTTGCTTCAATTTCTTGGCTTTTGTGAATAATGCTACAATGAACATGAGAATGCAAATAACTTTTTGAGAACATTTGGACATATACTCAGAAGTAGGATTGCTGGATCATATGGTAGTCCTGTTGTTAAAGTCACAAGGAACCTCTGTACTATTTTCCATAGTGGTAGAAATCAGTCTACATTCCCATCAACAGTGTACAAACTTCCCTTTTTTTCCACCTTCTTGCCAACATTTCTTATCTATTGTCTATTTCATAGTAGCCATTCGAACAGGTGTGAAATAATATTTCCTTGTGGTTTTGATTTGCATTTTCCTGATTAATCTTCTTGAGCATCTTTTCATGCATTGGCCATTTGTATGTCTTCTTTGGAAAAATGTTTTTTCAGATCCTCATCCCATTTTTAAACCAGATTGCTTATTATTTTGTTATTGAGTTGTATGTATTTTTGGTGTATTTTGGATGTTAACCCTTTATCAGATATATGGTTTGCAGCTCTCATCTCCATTCTGTAGGTTGCATTTTATTTTATTAATTGTTTCTTTTGCCAAGCACAAGTTTTCGGTTTGATGTAAACTAATTTTATTTTTGCTTTGGTTGTTTGTGTTTTTGATGTCAGATTAAAAAAGCATTGCCAATGGGGCACCTGGGTGGCTCAGTGGGTTAAGCCTCTGCCTTCGGCTCAGGTCATGGTCTCAGGGTCCTGGGATTGAGCCCCGCATCGGGCTCTCTGCTCAGAGGGAAGCCTGCCCCCTCCCCCGCCTGCCTCTCTGCCTACTTGTGATCTCTGACTGTCAAATAAATAAATAAAATCTTAAAAAAAAAATCATTGCCAACTCTGATGCCAAGTAGCTTTTCCCCTGTTTTTCTCTGAGAGTTTTATGGGTTCTGGCTTAGGTTTAAATCTCTTCTGAGCTAATTTTTTTGAGCAGTGTACAATAAGGGTGCAATTTGATTCTACTGCCTGTGATTATCCAGTTTTTACAACACTATTTAAGAGACTCTCCTTTTCCCATTGATTATTTTTGGCTCCCTTTTCAAGTATTAGTTGACTGTAAAGGCAATGCTTTATTTCTGGTCTCTTTCTCAGAATAGCTTTGGCTGTTTGAGGTCTCCTGTAATTCCATGTGGATTTTAGGATTAAAAAAAATTAAAAGAAAAAAACACTTTCGGAATTTTGATAGGGATTGCATTATATCTATAAATGGTCTTGGGTAGTGTGGACATTTTAACAATGTTAACAATATTTGTTACTAGTACTTAAGATTACTAGCCGTATTTGTTAAAATGTCTTATTGAATTATTGAAAATATTTGGAAAAATAACTCAAATATTCTTTATATAAAGTTGTTTTTTGGAATTTGAACATATTTCCAGGAAAAGGTATCTAAAAAATTGCAAACAAGGGGGCAATTTTCGAGAGAGTATAGATAATATGAGCAGAATATCTACTTGGCCCTGTGGCTTTTCCGTCTTCTACAGTGTGGATGAAGAAGAGCCATGCCAATTTAGTTGGTCACTGTGTTACCACTGAAATATTTCCTTTTAAACTTTCACAGGTCTTATTTGAATAGATGACAAGTTTACATATTTCTGTGATGGCCTGGTGTGCTCACTTGGTTTACATTACCCAGGGATGTTGGGTTTAGAAGCTGTCAAAACATTCAGCGGACACAAGGCTTTTTTGGGGGAGGTCTGTGTCAGCTGTGTATCTCAGTTGGGTTTGATGAGCATTATTTCTAGAACTTGAGAGTTCTGTTTCCAAGATATGGGTAGTATTTCTTACTCTTTTCAGTGATAGGCTTAATCGAGGGGTAACAAAACTCATTTCTTCCTCCTGAGGCCTTCGACACTTAAACTTGTGGGACCAGGAATCATCTTTTTTTTTAGGAAGTGAGAGAAATTGCAAGTGTATCTAAACAATTTTTGGGTAATATAATCTGTGAAAACAGTTTTATTATTCAACACTTCTGGAATGTGAAAAATTAAATAAACAAAACCAAACCAAAAGCACCATGTTACTGAATAGTTTATAAAATAGAAGAATTAACTAAAGGTTGCTTGCTTTTTGTGGCTTTAGCTACTTAATATGCAGTTAAAGGGAAAGAGAATGTAAGCAAAAGGCTTCAAGCCTTATGCCAGGAAAATCACCCTATAAACACTGAATTATCTGTGACTAATTAATATATAGAATTTATCAAGTTACATAAACTTATATTTGTAAGAAACATCTATAGAACAGTTGTTTGGCTTTATTAACTTAACATATACTTTTACACATTTTGATGGAATTGAACATCAATTCATTATGCTTTATAATTGCAAGATATTTTTGCAGGAGAAAATGTCAAACCCTAAGGTTCAGAAGATTGTAGAAAGGTAAAAAATCTTGAAAGGTCTTTCTAAAATTAAATTGATTATCAATGAAATGATTTAAGAGCTAGATCCAAATTTGAGGTTACTCTAAGCCTTTAGTATAGATTTTAATATTCTTACTGGCTATATATTAATCTTTTAAAATATCTTAAACAACTTTAAAAAATTCTGGTTCTCTGCTATAATTTAGATTAAATATTAGATAATGAGTAGACATAAAAAATAAATCCTTTAAGGGAAATACACTTACTTCATATATGTTTTATATTTTCTAAACTAATCCCAAATTCATATACCTTTTCAATTATAACTTGACAGTTTTGGCACAACACTTGACATATGATGGTTATATCAGTCTGGATTCTGGGTTGCAAGTTACAAAAACAAGCTGGTTAACTTATCAGAAAATGAATTTATTGGAAGTGTATCAGACCGTCACTCACAGACTGGATAGGAGGACTAGTGAATCAGTGTCAGAACATGGCAGGAAGCAAGGAAGCATTAATATCAGGATTCCTAACTCTGGACAAATTGCAGTGTTTTCTGGTCTGGTCTCCATGACCAAGTGTTGTTGCTACTGAAAGTTGCCCTCTGAGAATATATTAAAAACCATGCCTTTGCCTTCACAGCTTAACTCGGCACTCAGTATCCTAGTTCAACGGACTGAAACTAAGTCACGTGACTGTACGCTTACTACCACGTTTTTGAAGAGAAAATATCTGATTCTCTCAGCTCGGCAACTTAGACTCCAACCAAGGCTTAAACGGTGGGAGGATCTCCTCCATCAAATAAGAAGAAAACTTGAGAAATGGTGAATACTGAGCATTGCACTTAGGGAAAAATACAGAACTGGGTTCCTCTGAGGCTTTGGTCACCTTTTCATTAGCTGATCAATATATAAATTCTCTTTATTTGTGTTTATGTTTGAAAACATCCTATTTAGCATACACTGTTGATTCATTAAGATTGAACTTAGGGGCAACAGTACTATAACTTAGGACTGAATGAAGCTTGTCTAACACCTGTATTTTCTCCGTAGGGTACATCGCAGCCTTCTTGCCCTTAGGAATATTACCCAGCACTTTGGCAGTATGCTTAGAGATATTTTAAAAAGCAAAACCTCCAACAAAAAGCACAAAAATGCAAAAAATGTGATGCTAAATAAACTGCAAGAAGGACACATTTACAGTATGAGAGCTAAAACAAGAAGGCAGAGTTAATTGTTAATTTCTGCTGGGAATGTGAATGTCCGGCAGCTGAAATTTTTTGCTGCTCTGTGCATGAGTATGATTGCAAATGACAGCAAAAGTACCCCGAGTATTGATTTTGGGTTACAAATAAATTTTAACAAGTAAATAAATTCACAAATATGAAATCTGTGCACAAGGAAGATAGACTGCATATATATATATACATATATAGATATATATGTACACACACATATGTATATATGTATATATTTAGAATTGACAAGTACTACTGTAATTTGAAAACTGTTAAAGCATACATGTGCATATAAAACCTGAAGTAATAGTAATATAAGTCAATGATCTAACATATATAAAAATTCTGTATTGGCATTGACACATTTCAATGTTTAAAAACTTTTTAAAAATTTATTTATTTGAGAGAGAAAGAGAGAGAGCAAGAGCCAGGGAGGAGGGGCAGAGGGAGATGGACAGTAGTAAGAATCCAAGCAGACTGCCCACTGAGCCTGGAGTCTGATGTGGAGTTCCATCTCACGGCCCTGAGATCATGACCTGAGCTGAAATCAAGAGTTGAATACTTAACTGACTGAGTGATCCAGGTGCCCCACATTTAGAATTCTTAGTATGTTTCTATTATCAGAAAAATGTCATAATGTAGAAAATTTTGTTTGCCCTAGGGGCACATGGGTCGCTCAGTGGGTTAAGCCTCTGCCTTCAGCTCAGGTCATGATCTCAGCGATCAAGCCCTGCATCAGGTTCTCTGCTCAGCAGGGAGCCTGCTTCCCCCTCTCTCTGCTTACTTGTGATCTCTCTTTCTCTGTCAAGTAAATAAATAAAATCTAAAAAAAAAAATTATTTGCCCTATATTTAATTGTCCAGGTTAACTGCTAATGCTTTGGAAACCTTTTTACATCTGTGAATTTGCTTATCATTTGTGGGTTTTAGTTTTGCTTTAATATGTTAAAATTCCTTAACCGTTATCAAAGTATTTAGTGCAAAAAGCTAGTGCCTAAATCCGGTATAATGTTTTCAGTTTCTAAACTGCATGTAAAACTAATTATCTAATCAATTAATTGTTCTCCTTTGTTCAAAGATACTTCAGATTGAAATATTTTTTTTTCTTTTATTTACACATCTGATGATTGGATATACTTCATCAGTCAAGTGACTTCCTGAACACTTAGCAAATTAAAGGTATTAAAACACAAATAATTTAGCCTACCTCTTGCCAATGTGCTCACCTTTCTGGACACTAGCAGGAAGTTAGTACGGCTAAGTGCTTTCTGTACTTTAATGTTTAATGTTTAAACTTTTCCAGCTTTCTCTTGATTCACTGACTCTTGACTTTTAGTTTATGTCAATGAAGATAATATTAAAGGTAGCATATGAAGAAATTGGGAGGAGGAGCCATCTGATCCCAAAATCATGTTCTAGATGGAAAACCTTGCCAGCCTTATGGTTATTGTCAACATTATTGATACTTCTGTCAGAGGTGGGTCAGTAGGGTAGTGTTAGGACTGATTTGAGGAAAAGGCTTGGATCAAAAATTCAGAAGACTTTTATATCAACATAAGCTTGATAAAGGAGACGAAACCAAAAAATCACAAGGAGTAGGAGTGGTCTGGCAAACATCTCAGTTCTGGACTCCTAAGATAATCAACTGAAATATGATAGAAGGTAGAATTCAACATCTGAGTAATAGAAGAATAAAGATGACTGATTCTAGAATTTGAAGGCTTCTTGGCCTCTGTCTCATTTTATATTACCTCCTATAGTGGGCGGGCTCAGGTCATGAGATATCATTTTAAGCAAGAAGAAGATCAGAAGCTTGCAGTATAAAGTCAGACTTACTAAAATAATCTTTTGGGAATAAGAGGTTTACAGTAAAATCAGGTACAAGTATATGAATTTATGAAGGAAAGTGAGTTCAGTTCTTGCAAAATAATAGACAAAAATGGAAAAAGGCTCTAAGACCTACTATTCATATATTCATTTATTTGAAATAAAGGCAAATTTCATAACTAAAGTGAAAACAAAATACCAGAATTCATTGATGCTTAGATGCACTTTTAAAAACATTTTTGATATCTCTGAAACCAACCTAGAGGCATCTTGTCATCAGTGACAACTTACAATTAAAATTAGATGATGTTTTTCTTCATGAAACATAAAATAATGAGGCATGTTACAATTGAAGGTAACTTTGATCTGATTAAATATGGCAATATGTTTTAAATTTAGAAAAAGATATTCAATACTAAAAGTAAGATTAATAAACTATGCAAAATACATGTAAAATAATTTCAACACAGCACTAGATAATTCAAAATTAGAGATACATAGACTTCTGACCTCTGAAGTGGGTCAATTTCCTATTATTTTGTAGAAAATTCTTTTTTGTATATGTGTATGTGTATTTTTCTCCATAAGGAGTTTTAGGTTTTATCAAATTCTAAGTTAGTGATCAAGAAGTGAAAAATGTCTTAAATGATTACAGATGATTAATTTTTAATGGTTCAAATAATAATTGCATAATAGATACTAATTATTGCATTTAAATAATTCATGTAACTAACTTTTTGTTTGTTTGTTTTTCTGATTCTTCATGACTATCCTAATATCCTTAACAGAATAAGTTGATTTGGTTTCTGGTAGAGTACTTCATTTATATCCAGGAAGAAAAAGTAGAAAGCACCCACTATTATTTGAATTCTAAAATGTATCACTGTATTATATTTTAGTGTCTAGAAAACTGTCGATTTTCATATTGACACTTTAAAGAATTAAGTATAAATCAAACTTTGTAACTTTAGCATAATTTCTTCTAGTTTCAAAGCAATGTGTTTTGTAAAACACATGCAATGGGAAGAAGAATGTTAACCAAAATTGAACTATATTCCCATTCTCATTTTAGAAAGAAAAGTAGAATTTTTTAAAAAGATGAATTTTTCAAAAAAGAAACACAGAATAGATTTTTGATTATGAAAGGTCAAAACTCAGGCTACTGTAGAGAGGGGACAAAAAAATACATTTTATTCAAAACAATAAGATGACGTTTGAGTTGTCATTTGTCTGTTAAAGACTCAAGAGAGAACATGGGTTTGCCTCAAAGATTCAAGGCAAGAGGCGAAATGGGAAGAGATGACCTTAAAAGGGGAACAAGAATGTGAGAAATTGGGGAACAAAGAAAAGAGAGTAAGCGATTCTTTGTATCAGAGGTGGCTAGGAATTTAGAAACAAAATGGCCATCATTCAATTTTTAATCTTTATTTTTTGTGGGCAGTAATTATGCCCCAGTATACCATGGATTTGGTAGAAGATTTGCACAAAAGTATTATATTAATTACACTTTGGGAAATGAAGTAGAGGCAATACAGACATGTTTGAGAATGTAGCCTTTGTAGCCAGACGTTGGTTCAACTCCTGGCTTGCAACATAACTACCAGCCTCTCTGTGCTTCATTTACCTTAACTCCAAAATGGGGTTGAAGTGTCTTTAAGCCATAGAGCTGTACTCAGGATTAAATCAATCAGTTAATGTATATAAAGTTCTTACAACACTACTAGGCATTTGGTAAAAATTAAAAGTTTTGGAATGAAACGACACCTGGAAAGCCCAAGAAACTTGTGACCGCATGGGTCTTGCTGAATAATTGAAAACTGAATCAGGAACAGGTATTTGAAATAAAGTATCTGGGCAAGGCCATAGGTTCCTTCTTTGTGACCCTTTTGTATGGCATCTCAGAAAGCTTCAAAAATAGTGAGAGGAGGGATGAACATCCTCTCACATTTCACGGAAATGTTGAGTTGATTTAATGAAGATACTAATGGAGGGTAACTTTGGAAGACCGCACAATTTTGGGATATTCTGGTTTTATGCACAACATAGAAAGTGAGATGTTCTAGTTATCTGCCTCCTCAGAAATACCCTCTGTTAACAATGTGATGTACAGAATGTATGTTTTTCTTCACGGTCTTAATAAAATTATTTTGCTTTTAAATGAAAAAAAAGTGTGTTCAATAATCATTTTCATTTCTCTGAATTGACCAGCATGAAATGATTCATTGTTTCCATTTTCATTGTTCTCAAGGAAAGGGGCTACTCTGAAAATTGGGAGACTTAGGTCTTCTAGCTTTAACTTGTGCTATCATATGCTAATTGTTTTATGTCTCAAAGATTCAATATCATCGTATTTTAATGCAAGTATTTAGCTAAAATCAACTCTAAAGTGCTTTCCAAATCTAAAATTATATAATTTTAACTGTTCAGTAGCAACTTGGTTGATTGAATTAGAGCAAGTCACCATGTTGAAATTGGTGATGTCCTTGGAAAAGGAAGCAGGCAGATCTATACCATAATCTGGGGGAAAAAATAAAAAAGTTTGGTCAGAGATTATCAGACAAGGCATTGATTTCTGGAATTTTCTTTTCGATCTCCTCCAGTCTTTGCCCTAGTTATCCTTTATCATTTAATCTATAGTTGCCACATCACTTGCTGGAATGGATGTTTTCTGAGAACGAGTAGTGCATAAAGATGGTGAGTGATTTAATTATTGGCATTTAAATGTTCAGGTTTGTTTCTGACATTAAGCCTAGTAAACTGGAGCCACTTTGGGGAGTATTGTGGGAAAGTCATGTTGGGAGAGCCTATGGGGAATAGATAACTGAAAGGGAGTTATAGACACAATGGGGGGTGGCAGGGTTGGCATGACGAGAGCAGTGCATGAAGGGAAGACGGAGATAATAGATAAATCCGAACACCTTTAAGGTTTATAATTTCCTGACAGCTAGCCCCCAATCAGAGTTCCTAAGGAAACTGAGTGAATTCAAAATGTAGATGCTCTAGCCTGAGATGCTTTGAATTTATTTATTCAGCTCAAGGCATTTGCTCTCTATATATGTTATTTTAGGATTATGATGCCAGATGTTTCTTGTGCAGGATGCTGGCAATGAAATTCTTCACATATTTACCTTTCGATTTTTATCTGGGAGGCTTTGAGTGAATGTCACATGACTCAAATTAAAATAAATAAGCAATCTAACTTTTTAAAGTTAAAATTTAATAACTTTTCTCACATAGATGTACTTATCAAACTTAATATCATTGATAGTAGGCAGTTTTCTCAATTTTTGTTGATTCTATCTTGCCTGCAATCGTACCCTGTGAAATAAAATTAAAAATATATAATTACAGTCCTCTTGGTAGGCTGTTGACTATTTTGAGTTAAAAAGCATTCTGTGTTGGCAGCAGAAACACAGCAGCAGTGGTCTAATTTCCTCTAATCCACTAGGTACCTGCTTAATTATAGCCTTCCATTTACTAGCTCTTTGGCTGGATTCCATCTTTGCTTGTATATTTTTTTCATTCAGTTTATCATCCATTTCTATTTCATCGAGTAACATATTATACAGATTGTGCCTGTTTTGCTCCCTGACTTGCACACATTCTGGGAAGCCACTTCTATATTCTGTTGTAGAATTGATTTTGACCGTTTTTTGTTTTTTTTTTTTGACTTGGAGAAGAAAGACATTTATAATGAAGTTGAGTCTTTAAAAGTTTTTTATTTTAAATGTCAGAATATTATGGGAAATAACAGAAGAGTTTAAAAATCTTTTCAACCATCAAAATGATGAGGAAGGTGACAGATACAGGTAAGAAAATGAGGAGAGATGTTGGTGGACAAGTTTTGCTGCCATATAATGTATTTTATTAATTATTTCTAATGAAAGAAAAGACTTTTAGAACTACTTTTCAGAACACATCTTGTGTGTACGTATACAGATCATATATTTCTTCAAGCCAAATACCGAATAAAGTCAATAAATGAAAAAGTCAATAATTCAATACACAAATTTTTATATAAGTACTTACTGATTACATAGATTTAATTATATGCATATCAAACGTACTGAGGTTTCGTACAGCTAGAACATTTTTTGGTGTTAAAATTTTACGTGATGTATGAGAGAATTCAATAGAATACTGGATCTGGTTTATAGTGAATTTATTCAGCTTACTTAGATTGTAATATCCATGAAGGCAGGGACATCGTCTAATCTTGTCAGTACCATATTTTTGATGCTGTTACTAAATATATGTGTAGCACAAAGTAAATTCTCAATAATATATGAAGTACAAAGATATAAAGATTTAAGTGATTTTTTCCCCCCCTAGGGTAGGTAAAAAGAGACAAACACCTACAGATTTAACAACATTGCACCACAGACATACATAATGAAGTTTGGCCAAGTGCAGAATGAGTTTAACATTGTGAAGTCTGTTGTCAGCCGTTAAAAACAAACTCAGGAGGCTAGAGAGAAGCAGAGACAAAGAAAAGTCCACTAGAAGTTTATAATACAAATGTTAGATGTTTTTAGATTAATAAACTGTTTAAAATGCAAATGTTAGGGGTTTTTTAGGTTAAAAATAAACAATGGCTAAGAGGCAGGAGGAGGGTTGGTGAATGGGAAGGGAAACAAAGGATTGCCTTAGGTTGATAAATGTCTTCTGTATCTTGGTGGTGGTGGTGGTTACATGCCTGTATATATTTGCCAAAACTCATAGAACTATTCACTTAAAGGGCAGCTGGGTAGCTCAGTGGGTTAAGTGTCTGCCTTCAGCTTAGTTCATGATTTCTGGTCTTTGGATCCGCACCTGCATGGAACTCCTTGCTCTGTGGGGAGTCTGCTTCTTCCTCTCCCTCTACCCTTCCCCCCCCATCTTGTACTCACGTGTGCTCTCTCTCCCAAAATAATAAATAAATAAAAATCTTTAAAGAAAAAAATCTATGCACTTAAAATGAGTGCTTTCTGTAGTTTGTCAGTTATATTCAATATAATTGATTTAAAAAATGTTCCCAAGCAAGCAAATAAAATAAAATAAAATAAAATAAAATATAAAATAGATGATGCCTGATATAGTGCCTTTAAAAAAACAAAAACAAAAACAAAAACAAAAACAAAAACAACTTTAGCCAGAAAAACATTTTACAGTCTGACTGAAGTCTGACTTGGAAATAATTTATCAACTTGGAATTTGTTGACCAAAAAAATCAATGACTCTGTCATTTTCATTTTATTCACTATTTCATCTTTTCTGGCTATTAGCCACTGCAAAAGCAGTGCCTAGTAAACATTATAGACCAGAAAGAACCAAGAAATTTCCTTGAGTTCTTTGATTACTATTAGGGAATGGATTAGAAATTAGGGTCACTCGATATAGCTCATCGCATTTCTGGACAAACATTATAACGACATCAAAATTCTCTCTTTTTTTTGAATCAAGTTTTTTATCTCTGATTTTGCTTTCTCTGCTCACTTCTATTCAGTAAGCAACAGACTTGCCTCATTTGCTGGGACTAGCTTCATATTTGGCAATGCTTTGAGGGTCTGTATCATAGAGTTATGTCTGACTTCAAATTATATGATTCTTCAAGTTTTCCCTCTGGAATGCAAGCAATGTTCTAACTTTAGAGCTTAGCAATGAAGTCATCATGTCACATGCTGTAAATAAATAGCATGGATAAATGAATTACTCTTTCCAGTGGATTTTTTGAACTTCCTTTGAGAGAATAATCTAAATTAGACAATTTGGGCTTTTATTTTCCTTTGTTTTTCACTATCTTCTACACAAAAGTATGTAATATGCTCTTATTTGATTCCTTTGTCTCCAATATCTTCAATTAGGATGCCAATTCTATTTGCATCTATGATCTATGAGTATGTTGCAGTGATTATTTTTCATACTTAGTAGTTATCCACCACATTTTGAACTTTCCTTTTCATGTTTAGGTGTATTTTCTTTCTTATAAGTCCTGTCTCCTCAAGGAAAATACCAGGTATTTACTTTACCAGCCTTCCTTGCAACTCAGACCATGGAATTAGAAGGCTCTGCCAATTAGAAGTATCCATTTAAGTTTGATTTGGAAGAGGAATTTCTGTTATGTTTTGGGTGTTACATGATGTACAAAGTCATAAATTTGGGCATGTACAGTAACCCTCCATCATCAAGTGAATTCATTCATTCCATTAATTTATATCTATGATCCCATTAGTAGTTCCCAATGAGTAATTAACAGAAAATGATAAAGCTGAACTTGTTTTGATTTTTAGACCATCTTGCAAGGTATATTAGAAATATGGACTTCTGCAGTGTTAGAACAGTCCTCAGGAATGTTCCCAAAAGACAGTGTAGAAGAATTAATATGCTAAAAGGAAGAATTTTGAGCAATACCTTTCATTGTCCTTTCATTAGAAGGAAATAAGAACTGACATACCTTCCACACTCATTCACGGACACTGATTAATAATTCAGCTGGACTGGCATGGTGTTAAACTTAGAAGAAGCAAGAGCGGAGGACTGCTGACAAGGTACATTAAGGAGGAGCTATTTAGATGGATAACAAAATGTACCTAGAACATGAGATTATTTGTTTCCCATGTGAATGATAAACTAAAGGCTTTTGCTATGAAGGAGATTATTAATATTCAGGTACAAAAGGTAACCTAGCTAACAAATGTCAGTAATTATGCCAATATTGAATGGGCTCATTCTTATTTTCACTGAGGAGGGTATGCAGCAAATCAACACGTCCTTCCCTTAACACAATCTAACCACTCACTCACTATATTAGATTTGCAGTTAGCCAGTGGTAGAAGCCTCAGAGGGTAAGACTCTCAATCCCTGCCAGAGGTAACCATCTATACTCAGTGGTAGGTTATGACAATTTACCATGAACTGAACAGTGATTTGGCCTCAATGAAATAAATTACTGTTTTGCATTTAGATATTTAAAGTTATATTCTCTCTTTCCTGGGAGTAATATCTGTGGATTAATTGAATGTCTTGTCTGCCTTAATGATAGCCCATGTACCAATGCTTCTGACCATGGAACTGATCTTACAGAGAAAGAATTGAACTATAGACATATTAGACACACTAGATTTAGAGGTCCAGATATGTACTTTTCTCATTCAAGAGCTGCTGGCCTTGATATATGTGTAAAAGATTATTGAAGACATATTATGGTAGCAATCTTATGAGGCTAGAATGGCATCTCAAAGAATGTGGCAGGTGTTATGTACCACCAAATAGTATATGGTGCCTTTTTCTTCCAGCGATCTGGGAATAAAGAGATTAGGAGTCAGAATATCACCTCTGACTTTTACTCCTTATGACTGACACAGTGACAAAAATTATGATTCATGGCCCATGGCTTTGTTGGTTTGGATATCTTAGCACCCAAGTGAAGAATGTTTCCCCCTAATACTTAACTATATTTTCATAGAACTAGGAGCTGAAAGTGCTTCATGGTCATTACAAGCTTCTTGTAAATTGACCAGGAATGGGAGTTAGAATGTTGCTTTTGATTATCAAAGATAATGGGGGACTACACAATGGGTACAGGAATAAATATTTGAAATATATGAGATATTCTGGTCTTCGTAGTGCTATTATAGCTAGTGGTATAGTGAATGGAAGACTTCCATAGACAGGAACATACAAGAAGTAACACCAAGGCTTCTACATTTAAGAAATACAATTTGGTGTTCCATGACAAATCAGAACCCTGAACAACTAAAGGGCGGGTTGAAGGAGAAAGAAACCTCAAATACATAGTACAGAAAGAAAATCAAAACTTAACATAATGAACAGTTCAAAAAATGGGATATAGTAACTACTCATATTCCCTACAGTGTCTTACATGTATTTACATACCTTCAAATATTTTTCTTCTCTTCCTTTCCCCTATGATTTGATAATTACATGTTTTTTAGTTCACAATTTAGTTCATAAGTTAAAGAAAATATGAAGACTGCATTATAACGGACTTAGAAGAGTTACGACTATCATCTAGATAGGATCTTAAATTTGGAATTGGATGCAGAAAACTATGAGGCTTTAGAGTGTGGGTGTTTGTATTCTCATATTTGTGAAGGACAGTTGCAGTATGTTAGGCTGGTTTGAAATTTTCTTGTTTGAAATTTAAATATGGAAGAAAAATATCTGGTGATGCTGGGTGGTCAAGAAATTGATAGTAGTGGGTATCTGTCATTTATTCTACCCTCCCCAGACATACCACTCAAGGATTCTGTTGGGAAGAGAGTGACATGAAGAAAGAGGCCCTCAGAGGCAATTGTGACAGAGCCTGCTGAAAAGATTTCAGTTGTTTGGAGCCCAGGTAGTAAAAGCCCTAATGCCTTTGGCCATGATCAGCCTCTAATATTTTTTCTGGGAAATGTCTCTAACTCTGTAGCTTCTGAGCATGATGCCAGAGAATCTGGGGGCCACCTCCTCACTAATAAATTCATTTTCTACCAAATTGGCTGGAATGGATTCTATTGTTTGGATCCTGACTGAAATATACATGTGTCATGTGCATGTGTGCAGATACTTTTAGACAAATACATAATATAAATGTTCTTCCTTTCATGTTTATTTATTTATAATACCTTTCCTAAACATAATAGAATTCAAAGGACTAATAATGGGAAGAAGAGTTGATATATACATACATATGTATGTATGTATCCATGTACGACATAGAATTAATTCAATTGAATATTTATTTTTAGAACTTTTAGTATGTAAGTTTTCGACTGTCTTTCATTTTTACACTTACTTGATGAGATAAATTATTCATTTTCCAACTATCTTTACTGTAGAAAAAAATAGATTAGAAGATTCTCAATGTCACCCAATTGAACCTTTTGAAATAGTGTTATAGGATTTTTCTCAATTTCTACCATAATAAATTTAATAACTACAGAAAATGCACAATTCAGTAAATAATATGAAAGAGTATATAGCACATGTATGATTTTTAGAACATTATTTAATACTTCTTTAAAATGATTTGTAATAATTTGAGGTTACTATTTTTATTCTTTGCTCGGTGATTTGGAAAGTCCTGACACTTAGGAATTTTTTTGTTTTTTTTTGTTTTTTTTTTTTTTGTATTCCAGTCATGCATATGTATTTTATGAAAGTAAATTTATGTTTTTAGAAATATACTTTTATACATGTTTGTTATGATTTCTTCTCATTGCTAATCAGGCCTGTTACTCAGTAACTGAATTTGACACATTTAGAGCGAATTTGGGAGCACCTCATACAATTTTCTTTTAACTATTTAAGCGACTGGATCACGTCAAAGACAATCTTTTCATTTGTTCAGATGGCCCAAGTTAACAAACTGGCCATTTTGCAGTATGGTGCTTGTCTTAGAATGGCCAGGGTATCATTCAGGATGCTATAGGCTCTCACACCTGAGTTAAGAATCTGAGGCATAGAGCTTGTAGAGGTTTATAAGCTTAAATTACTTTTGTATTTTGCAGTCCAGGGTGGAATCTATTCACAGCTGAAGAGGGAAAAAAAATCCCAAGACAATAGAGAGGACTTCCAAAATGTCTACCCTTCAGGCCTCTTGCCATTCAAATATTTCTTAAGGGCTTTCTACCTTTATTTCCTCTGGTTTCTAGTGCTTTCTTTCGCTCAACTATTTGAAGAGGTAGTACTTAAAATAAATAGACCAAAGGAATCATATCCTAGGGGGATAGATCCAAGAGCTCACTTCTGAAATCTTCAGGGCACATAGAGCAAAACAACAACTGAGCCTCAAAGAATTATGCAGAGGTATAAGGTGCCTGGAAACAATCCAGCTATTCTCACTAGGTCTTTTGTACACTCATGTCATCAGTAGGGATTACATATGAAAGAAAAGAAATTCTCCGTTTAGTGGCTACTCAGCAGGCAAAGCACTAAATCTCCCAGTCCCTTATATTTCTGGATTTTAATTGATGGGGCTGGTACACAGATAAAGCCATTTTGGCACAAATGACATGTGTTGGCATTTAAGCAGGAGTGGCAATTTCAATTTTATCTTCATCCCCCAAATTAGGATAGCAAATAAATAAATAAAATAAATAAAAAAGGAAAACGCTGTTGTTTTGTCAAACAAAAATTTTTTTTTTTTAATTTGGTTTCCAGGGATAAAGATAAAAAATAATTAAAACAAAACTTGCCTATGTCCTTTTAAAGCAGTTGGTTAATAAGCTTTGGCTTACAATTTCACTCCAGAATTTCCCTAGACTATCCTATTTATGATAGAGGCTGGATTTTATAGTGAGGTTTTATGTGCCTGGTCTACATTTGAAAGCCCAGCCCTGTTGTTTAGGACCAGAAATGGACACAATTTAATTCTGTTTATTATAGAAATCAAGTGCTTTTGGAGAGAGACTTGTGAGCAGCTGTTTAATATTGTCTTTCTGCTAATATAGAGGTTCATTTCTCTTGCCCTCTGAGGAAAAAGCAGTTCATGAGATTTCTGGAGGCTCTTTTCTACAGAAAAGATCTGCTGCCAGGATTTAGCAGCAAAAAGCATTGGCTGTTAATTGGTGGGGCTGGTTGTCTCTGACAGGTGTCAATTTAAGGCCCATATTCCAGGAGGTTTTCTAGGGATTCTGCAAGGAAGACAAAATAATCAAAATGAAAATGAAAACATCATTTTATTATAAAATTTCCCAGATACTTTTTAATCCTTTTTTAGCTAAATTCAATGGGAAAAAAAGGTTTTAGAATGAAGATGAAGATGGGCAAGGGTTATATGTCTTCCTCAGAAGCTTTTTAATAGTTAAGGAAATTAAAAAATGTTTTGAAAACAATATAGTTAAAATAATATAGCAAATGTTATAGTGAGATGATGGTTTTAATAATTGTACTTATGATGATAAATAAATGAAACTCACATTCTTTTAAAGCAGGACCTTGAATATAACATTTAATGTATGCTACAATGGAGAGTATTATACTTCCTGGAAAATCAAAATGGCAATTAGTGCTTAGATTATTACTTCATTTTTGGTATTCATATGAGTAAAAATGTATTTCTAGGATGAGATATTCTCATATTCTCTTAAAGGCCCATTCTAGCTCTGTCCATTATCTCAAATTTCAGTGTCCTTTTTTGTTGGTGTTAAGAATGGGACAGCCAACTGTATCTAAGAATATTTTTTTCTTTTTTTTTAATAATTTTTTTTTAAAGATTGTATTTATTTATTTGACAGACAGAGATCACAAGTAGGCAGAGAGAAGGCAGAAGGAGGAAGCAGGTTCCCTGCTGAGCAGAGAGCCTGATGCGGGGCTCGATCCCAGGACCCCGGGATCATGACCTGAGCCGAAGGCAGAGGCTTTAAACCACTGAGCCACCCAGGCACCCCTCTTTTTTCTTTTTTGAGAAGATGAGGATGGGGGGAGGGGAAAGGGTGAGAAGAGAGATAATCTTAAGCAGACTCCATGCCTGGTGTAGAACCTGATGCGGGGCTCAATCTTAACAACCCTGAGATCATGACCTGAGCTGAAATCGAGAAATCAGATGCTTAATGGACTGAGGCACCCAGGCACCCCTGTGACTAAGAATTATTAAGTGAAATTTATGAATATTAACTATATGTGAAAGACTTTGACAGGTTAAATAACACTGAGAAATTATTTGATGGAGGATGATTTGTATTACACATAAATTTGGGGCCAAATACCTATTTAAAATACGCCTTAGGATCATACCCTCTTGGATTTCTACGAGCACGTGAGTAATCTTACAGGTAGAGTGAGGTTTCTGTGTTAAGACTGCATGGGGTTAGTGGGGCACCTGGCTGGCTCAGGCAGAAGAGCTTGTGACTCTTGATCTTTGGGTCTTGAGTTGGAGCTGGGAGTAGCAATTACTTAAAATAAGAAATAAAATAAGATGGTAAAGTGGCAAAAGTTATGTGTACTTTACCCCCCAAAAAATAAAAGATAAATGATTAAATGGGGTAAGGTTATTTCTCTCTGTGTTCCCTGATTATTTTTGTTGTTGTTTTACATGATTTTTGAAAATCGAGTTTAGATTTCTTCATCCACTGTTTTTTGTTTGTTTGTTTCTTTTGTTGTTTTTTGTTTTTTGGTCTTTTTGGTAAAATGAAAAAAATATTAATTTTAAAATTTATTGTGGAAATTCCACATTTTGACTGAGTTGTGTAAAATGATTCAGAAACAATATTCTTTAAGAGACAAGAGAGTTTGCCACCTACCTGCCTAAGAAGTTCAAGTATTAGAGTATGGATTTCATTTCTTTCTGTTGGTAACACCCAGTGAATTTGTATTCTTGTATTTTTTAGTTTCTAACTCAAATAAGGAGTATTATTGAATAAGGTAGTAATCAAAATATACAGGATGGCACCTTGAAAATGTGACTCATGAAGAAAGCTTTTTGAAACAAAAGATATTGTTAGATAAGTACTTATATTCTTTTATGGAAAAAAGATGTTTAATAAGAAATTTTAATCTCTGAGAATTGTTGGATCCCAAGGAGGCATGCAACCTCAAGACCTCGGAAGCAGGGATTTTACAGAAAAAGGAAGAAATTTGAGGACTGTGGTGCTGCCATCTCCTTCCAGGACTATTTGTTGAAAAAAATTACAGCTGTGTGTGTGTGTGTGTGTGTGTGTGTGTGTGTGTGTATAACCTGGTTTGTTTGTTGCATTGTTACATAAAGGGGAACCTAATACTAACTGATACATTGATCCAAGCAAGCTGGGTGCACAAAGTGCATAAGACTCTCTCCCTCCCTCCCTCCCTCCTTATCTCTCTTTCCCTCCCTTTCCCCTCCTAGGATTGAGAAGTAGGATGTCATAAGTATACATAGACCAAAATACATGTTGAATAATAGGAAATAAAGCTTGGCTTCAAGTTGTAGACTCTGCATTCATATTGTGTTCTCTACTGCACAGATATTTTAATAGTATTTATCATTTATGTGCACAATCCCACAGCATTTTTTTTTTTTTTAGTCTAAGTCTAGACTGATAATGAATGAAATAACATGAGAAAACAAAACTTGACATGGAGTGGCGGTAAAAAAAAATGTTATTTCCCCTTTCTCTTCCCTCTAGAAAATGAAGCATTGGTAGGGTTGACAGAGTTCACACAGGGATGGGGAGCACTTGTTAGGCTTTTTGAAGGTCATGTTACTCTTGTGTGTGTTTTAAAATCGAATCATTGATAGTAACATATAGTCACTCTGTAGAAAACTACTTGGGAATAGAGAAGAATTAAATTTATAACCTACATTTTCAAGCATGTTATCCTCAGTTGAGGGGCCATATGAATTGAATTAGTTGATGTATTTTAAAAGACAGTACAATCTCTATGTTCAAGAATTTTATAACCTTTGATCAAGCAGATTTTTATCAGCCTATAAGAAGACTGGTAATCCTAATATAGATATCTATATCTGCATCTATAAATATATATCTATACATATATACATATATATGCATGCACACACAAAATGCTAGAGTATGTGAGTGTCTATACACATATACACACATACATATAATATCACCAAAGAGTGTATTTACATATGTATACCTATATATATTTGGATTTTAAATGGGGAATGATGATTTTTTTTTTTTGATATGAAAAAATTGGTGGTTTTCTTTACTTGGCTGTTTTAATCTGCTTTCACAATTTAGTTTAGGAGAAAGCTGTCACCTGAACCATTCACTTTTCACCCTTTTGAACTGCCACATGGGAATACATTTAAAACAACTTGAATCTTATACGTGAGCATGATCCAACTTTAGTCCTGTCTTGTATTGCGCAAAAATGTGGGCAATTTTCATCAATTACTTTTACATATGTTTCTAGTCCTCTATTATGGCTATATGAAGAGGCAAAATTTGTGGAAATAGTACCAGACAGTGATCCTGTTTTAATAAGATTTCCAGTCTAATTATATGTGCTCTAAAGGTTCAAATAACATTTGGATCAGTTGCCAAATTTTGGGGGTACTTAACTCAACTGAACTTCTGAACTTCAGAACAATTTCAGTTTTTAGGGGTTGAAAGATTCTTCCAGAGAAGGCAATTCCCTTTGGTCAAGAGTTATTTATAATTTTTTCTTTCTTTCTTTCTTTCTTTCTTTCTTTCTTTCTTTCTTTCTTTCTTTCTTTCTTTCTTTCTTCTTTTTTTTACAGTCTAGCCTGTTACATCCGACCTATAGATACCTTTCCTGCTTCACTTACTAGTAAGGAAGTGGAACCATTACTTTAAAAAAACAGAGGGTATTTTTTTTCAAAGGTGGTGAATGCCTATTTTGGATTGTGTCCTGTTATGTTCAAGTTGGGAAAGAAAAAGGTCCTTTTTTTTTATGTTTGTAATGTACATTAAATTAGGCTTATGTCAGATGATGTCATTTCTGACTATAATGTTTTCCAATTAATAATAACAACTATGTTTTATATCAGTTTTATAATGCCCTCCCCATTTGTTTTAGTACAGATGTGATCCTGACTACTCCCTCTGAAATTTCTTATTAATCTTATTTTACAGGAAAAGAAAGAGTCTTGGAGGGTTAGTGATTAACTGAGAGTCTGAGTTAGTTCTCGAACTGGGATCTTCCTACTTTTGGTCCATTATTCATTCCACTATGCCACAGCTACCTCTAACTTCATGTGATTAGCTTTTTTCAAGAGACAGAGAAAAACGCAATGGTAATATGGAAATTGCTCAATTTTATCTGTGAGGGAGAGGTGAAGCCTGAGGTACCTAAGCCACATGTAAACTGAAATTATGGGAGAGCAGAAGAGTCATGCTTGAGAAAAGTGCCTCCAAAGAAGGTGTGTGGATTTCTTATCTTGAAGCTCAAGTCTGAATCATGAGGAACCTCTATACAGTTTTGGATTTTGTTTGTTTTCTGTTTTTTTTTTTTTTTTTTTTAAAGAAATAAGAAGATTAGGGGCATCTGGATGGTTCAGCCAGTTAGGCATCCAACCTGATTTCTACTTGGGTTGTGATCTCAGGGTCGTGGGATCAAGCCTCCCCTTGGCTCTGTGCTCAGTGAAATCTGCTTCTTTCCCTCTCCCTCTCCTCAAGGCCCACCACCGTCCTCTTTCCCCTCCATGCTTGCATGCATGCTCTCTCAAATAAATCAACAAATCTTTTAAAAAAGAAATGAAAAGAATAAAAACATTTCTCAAGTAACTGATAGATTCAAAGGCATTTTAATTTTGCCTTAATTCTTAGCAAGTGGAAAAAATAGCTATTTCTTTGTACCAATGTCTCCATAATGAAAAAAAAAAATTCTAACTTATTTGAATGATGTAAGCCAAATCCAGTTAATATACTATTATGAATTGTTGCAATTGTTTGAATAATATCTCTGAATTTAACCATTTAAGAGTCTCCAAATACTAAATTCAGGCAAATATTTCCTTTCCCCTGAGGATTCTGTTCTACTGAAATTACAGAAAAAACTTAAAAAGTGACAAAGCTGCAATGCTGTCATTAGAAATCAAGAAATGTTTCTACTAGAACAGAATTTCTAGAGAATAGGAATCAAGTGATAAAACTGAAAGAATAAAAAAAGACTGTGGTCCTAGCTACTAGACATAAGCATAGATCTTTTCTAGAAACTCCAAGGTCAAAGACAACATGTGCAAGTGAGTGGGCCAGGGACCCGTCCACACAGTGATTCATTAAAGAACTGCCTCTTTCTTTTCCTGTGTAAATAATTAGGCTGGCAGCAATGACTTTTACCCTTTGGCTCAGGCCAGGGACCTGCTCTAAGAGATTGCAAGTGGCCTCAAGGGTGAGTTCACTGGGTTCTGAGAAAGAAACACAGGGAAATTTGAGGTAAACATAGATTTGAACAGTGGGTGTAGGAAAAGACATTCCTCCCTAAAAAAAATATGCTATATATACCCTTCTGTGCTTGTAAAATATTGCTTGGGTGGGGAAGGGGAGGAGGAGCTTCCAGTTGCCTACTTAGGGGTGCTCTATATACCCTAATGGCTCTGCCCCATGACCTAAAACTACCAATTAGTGTCCCCTATTCCAGGAACCTATTGATGGGGAGAGGGTTCTCTCTCTATTTTTCTATCTCTTTCTATCTCTTTCTCTCTGTCTTACCATCTATACACAGAAGAAAGCCAACTACAAGGCTCTTACGTTAATTAACCTAGTACAGACTTCCTTCAAAACAGGAACGGACTCCTTGTATAGTGGGCACATTGAACAAGGAAAATTCACTGAGTATAATCATAAATGCAACTTTATTTTTATTTCTCACTGTTCTTTTTATCCCATTGATAAAGCGGGATAGACTTCCCTTACTTTTTGAAGAAAGTACATGACTTTTCTATTCCCTCCTCATTGTTAAGAGTATTTTGGTTAGTGTCAGTAGCGAAACAGGTGTGGATTCATGCCCTTCACATCTCTGGTTCACTATACTGACTGACACTTCAGGATTCGTTCAAAGATAAAACTTTTCCCAGATCCCTCAGCTTCTGTGGGTGAGTTGCCTGCCTTTGGGGAAGAGGCTATTCTGGGTCTTTTCTCTTTCTCTCTCACTTTTTTCCCCACTGATAAGCTTTTCTTTTTGACCCTTGGGTGGTTTGAGAGAAAAGAGAATGGGAAAATATTCCTTATTTCATAGAGTTGCTGTGAGAAATGAAATAATACACCATATTTAATGGAGTCCAAGATGCTAATGACTGTAGACCATACTTTTTTGATATACCATTAAGAAGGGAAAAACAAATATTGCCAATTAAAATGGGACATAATACTGTTTTCAATCAAATTTACTGTTCATTTTTTAAATTATTGAAATAAACTTTGGCTCATTTATATATGGTTTTTTGACCATTCTAATATATAAATAACAAAAGAGGGTATAAGTGAAATAAATATATAATTGTAGTTCTAAAATGTTTTCATATTCAGTCTAACATTTTGCAATCACTCTTTCACTGTCATTATCATCATTTCACTGTCATGTTTTTCTACACACTTTCCTTCTCTATGCCACGAACATCGTTAGGGCATTTCTTAAAAGAACGTTCTATTACTGTTGATGGAATTTTTGTCCACATGGCTGACACCCTTCTTACAAGCTTTGGTAAACATATCTTTAATTTTATCAGAAGATATCAAGAAAAGGGTTTTAGACAACAATCAGAGCTTCTACTTCATCTTCAGAAGATCCTTAAATGGTTTATTGATTAAAATATTTAGAGGGGCAGTAGTCCAGTCACGTCATAGAGGCAACCAAATAAAGCTATGCCCAGTGACAATTGTCATAACTGGCTAATATTAGCCATAAAATTCTACTAATTGTCAGATGCACCTGGATTTCAAAAGTGTTATGATATGAGAATGTGGACGTATTGAAATTCATAAAATACGATATGTACACATGTATATGTATATGTCTACATGTGAACAGTGTCTGACATATATTAAACCCTCTATTACCATAGCTATAATTACTATGATTATTACTGTAACTTGAATGATACCCTAAAAGAATGATTTTGTGTGCTTTGTGGCTGGAATCTATTTACAATTGACTTTTTCTATTGCAGGAAATTTTTTAGGTATTTTGAAGACTTCTTTCTTGGAAAAAAATGAACACACATCTATGATATGGTAGATGCATTTTTCTCCTGCTGCCAACTGTCCACCCTTTTCGTCAGTCTACTCTATAAATGTTCTTTCTTGTGGATTCATACCACCCTCTCAGGTGGTTCTCTTGGTTAAGGTTTGAAACTCTTTTCTCTTGGGGTGCGTGGCTGGCTCAGCTGGAAGAGCATGTGACTGTTGATCTTGGGGTCATGACTTTGAGTCCTGCATTGGGTGTAGAGATTATTAAAAAAAAAAGTATAAAAACAAACAAAAAAACCCCATTTCTTTCTTATGTACAGCACACATCTGGTCCATGAGAAACACTCAGGTGTACTATATCCAATCTAGTCTGGAATCAGATTGATTTTAAGGGAATAACAACTCTCCTTTTCCCTCTTCCAAAGAAGTTGAGATATTTGACAGTCTGCATCTGTATTTTCAAATTATAGGTTGTGCCCAAAACCCACTTCTTTTTTCCTCCCCTCCCTCCCTTAGGAACATCCTATAGACAAAGCTTCAACAACTTAGATTACGGTACTGTAATAAAATTTCACAAAGGCTAATAGTGGTAATGTGTGTGGATTGGAACTCAAGGTTCATGTGACAAATGTAGGAAGACTTTTATGTTTAATTTTAAACTTTTCTGTCCAATTTGGAAAAATAATGTCAAATGGAACAAGTGCCCTTAAAGAAAAAGTATAATTGTGTCTATAGACATGCTTCTGTGATTCATCTTTCATCACTAGCTTGATGAAGGATATAATTGCCTAGTTTCATTCTCATCTTTGTTACATAGGCACAGTCTCCCATGGTGCATTCTTACCTTAGTGTTCCATGTTTTCTTCCACATTCATGGCTTCATGCATACTATTTTTTCTGTGTAAAACATATAGTCCTTGCTTAGGATCCCTGCACACATCTACTTCTTCATCACTAAATGGTTTTATCACTTCCTCTAGAAGGTTCCACTCTCTTTGCCTCTGAGCTTTTCTTTATAACAGCTTGTAATGCACTATATTCACCACACATGAGAGAATTATAATATTAATTACACCTATGAAAACATCGCGTTGGTTGAAGAAAATTTTGACTTTTCAGGTAATTCCATTATCACCTCATAATAGAAGGTTAGTACTGGTTATTATTCATTTTTCCAGTTCCAGTACCAATCACAAGACCTGGTGATAGTAGATAATCAATACATATTTACTGAGGGAATTTGAATGGATATAATCTTGAGAAGAATACAGAAACATTTACAACCATAATTTTCCAACATGTAGAAAAGTAGAGATGTCTTCTCTATTACTCATTTGATCAGGCCTATCTTATAAATTAAGCCCTGAAATTATATATGTGCATATTATGTGTGGCTTCTTTTTTTTTTTGCACAGTTTTTCTGAAAGCAATTTATGATTCTTAACTTCAACCCTGTAAAACAAACCCACATTAAGTTCATTTATGTTAGCTATAATTTCTCAAATAGAATGCAGAATTAAAGTCCATGTATTTAAACAGTTCTCTATAGATTATCATATTTGGTGAGTAGAAGCTATTTTTGTTTGTTTTTATCTTTGTTTTTATTGAGAATCAGATTTCTTAAGGAATTATTTGAGGAACGATTTTGAGATTTTGAGGAACTTAGAGCATTATTTTAGCAGCAGAAGTTTTAACTGGGCAACTTCTCTCTTTACACTCAAATTATACATTTACATGTGAAACTTTTCCTGATAGGCAACACCTTTCTATTTCTTTCTTTATTTATTTGACTAGGGGTGGGGTGGGGAGGGAGAGAGCAAGCACAACAGGGGGAATGGCAGGCAGGGGAGAAGCAGGCTCCCTGCTGAGGGGTCTCAGCTGGATCCCAGGACCTGGGAACATGACTTGGGCTGAAGTCAACCTCTTAACCAACTGAGCCACCCAGGCACCCCAGGGCAACAACTTACTTGTGCAAACATTATTGCTTTTCTTCTGTTGGCCTCAACCCCTTGAAGTGGTTTCCTAAAATGTGCTTCCCTCCCTTCTTAGTTGGATGTACTCTATACCTCATTTGGTTCCTTGTTAAACATCACCTTTGCCAGGAAGACTTCCTCATCTGTGGATGCTATAGGCTCTTTATTATTCCTTTCATGGCCTTCTATTTATTTTTATTTCCTTTTTCTTTCTTTCCTTTTTTTTTTTTAACCTTTCCTCATGGTTTTATCAAAGTTGGCATTCATTCCTTCATTCATTCACTCACTCACTAACTTATCAATGCAACGGTATATTTGATATCTCTCCCCTTCTCTTCTACACCACAAATTTTATTAGGGCTGGAAAATATGTAGGTCTTTTTCTTCACGGTATCCAGTGCTTAGACGGACCCCTTATATAATACAGGATCTTGATAATATCTAGCAAATGAATGAATTAGAAGAATCAAGTATATTAGGAAGGAAATTTGCAGGAAATTGAACAAATTTGGAGGGAGACATGCGTGATTTGCCTGTGTGAGTAAATGTAAATTCTCTAAGCTGTAAAAGACCTCCTTCCATTTTTTTTGAAAAACATGCTTTGCTAACTTTTCACTTTTATTTTCAAAATAAAAGTGTAGAAAAATGCAGAAACTTCTTGGCCCCATCAGCACGTCCCAAATAAGTGAGGAATTAAAAAGTGCAATGTATTACATAAGATTGTCTATAGTGCTCATCTAATTACTTAGGACTTCTCCACCATTAAAATACATCTTGACCCTGCCAGGTTAGTCATGCCCCAAATTTAGAAGGAAGAAGTCCTTTTCCTAGGGGAATGGTAGTTGTTTGTTTCTTTTGTTCCACTGTGTGGCAAAACTTTATTTTTTCTATTGATATTTAAAAAAATATATATTTTTAACAGATACAATTTGTCAAAGGGGAGAAATTTTCAGAAATGAAAATGCTATAAATAACTTATAATTTTGAAAATTTTCTCCCTTCCTCCTTTTACATTAGTATAAAGAATAAGAACCCTCATGCACTAAACTTGGAGTTTCTGCAGGTCAACCTTCTGAAAGAAACCAAACTCCAACAGTGTAAAATCCTTGGTTTGTCCTAAAAATGAATAATAAATCTCCCAGATTGCCAGTTACAGACAGATTCTTTGAAGACATTGTTAATCTAGGCAGGGGATAAAGCACTGGACAAAATGGACATGGACCTTATATTCTTAAGGGGTTTTAGCTTAAGTGGTATTGTTACAGGCCTTCCTGAGTGACTTGGAAAAGTGATTTTTCCTTGTAGCTGGCCCAGGATGCCAGTGAGACCAAGGTGTGGAAAGCTGATATAGTCTTGTTCTTCGGGCAACAGCTACTTTGCAAATAAGTTGGTTTTCAAATTGGGGTCACCTCAGGTCACTCTTGGAAGCAGGAGTGGTGAGCGAGCTCGGCACCTGGTAGCTACCACTAATACCACATTTGGGAGATTTTGCTGCGGCAGCTGAATCAACAGCTGGGATTCTAAAATCCTTAACTTGCACATAGGATTTAGCTTTCTCACCCACAAAATTATGGTCCTATATTTACCATCTGTGTGTCACTTTATATTTATGAAATTATAAAAAAAAAGAATTTATTGGAGAAGTAAAGAAATATTTTTGAAAATAATCTAAAACCGTGAATCTGTGGCTTAGAAATGCAGTTCTTGATAAGACATGGTCCATCAGACAGAACAATAGTCATTAAGAATAGCTATTTAGTTAATAATTTTTGAGAGGAATCATTATTAATTTAAAAACCCCCAAACCATGAGCTATCTATCCTCTTTAATAATAATAGGAGAAAATTTTCTAAACTGCTATGGAGTTCATCCAATACTTTATTCTCTTTAACTGTATCAATTTTAATACACAATGGAAAGAAAAATGAAAGTTAACCTTGTGGCAACTTTGATTTTTTTTTGTTTGTTTTTTTCCCCTTATATTCAAGGGCATTTGTTTTTTGCTAGAGGGATTGAATTGAAGTAATGGCTGACAAAATGCAGGTCACTTTGTCAGGTGTAGGACCTTTTAAGAAACAGAGAAGTCTGATTTTATCAGGCTAATATGCACAGGTGAGATGCAAATCTACCACCAGTGGTTCCCACCGGTGTCATTAGCTCTCCTGTCCCATAAATAAATAGCTTCTCTGAGAAAGAGCTTCTAGGTATTGTGTTGCTACTTCTGAGTGCTAGCATGCAAACGAGGAAAGAATGATCAAAGAGAAAATGTTCCCCCAACTGGCGATCCCTGTGGACTGAGGCATTATGCTGGCCTGGAGACCAAAGAGCATGACTTCTATGGGCTTCTAGAGAGGACTGTGTCAGTTTTCATACACACTCTGCTTTTGATAAGTAACTAATAACTTTTTTTTTTTCATGCCTCTGCCCTGTCATTGTCTTAAGTTTACTGTTTATATTATTGCATAGGTCAAAGGGACCTTAGAGACGAACCACTTACAGAGCAGAAGCATTGGCACATTTGCCTTTTTCTAGAGTCACATTCTTATTTTTCTCATTGCAAATGGCTGAGTTCAAGTGGGAGTGAAAGTTTTTTTTTTTTTTTTTTTTTAATTCGAGTTTGGCAAATTATCAGTTCAAATATGCTGCTCAGTTTGGGGAATTAAAAAAAAAAATCAAGTAGAATCCTACTTGAAATGGATAGTTACTTTTTCTCCAGATTTTGGATATCACTTAACGTTAACTTTTACAAAGACATTTTTTTTCTTTCAAAACAGCTTTAGGTTATTAATATGATGTTAAAGTTTATAATCTGAGATGATTTGTTTGTTTTTCATAAAAGATTTTCCAGTGTCAGTAATTCCATAACTGTATGGTCTTAATTTAAAATAATCATTCAGAAGTAAAAATAAGCGACTCTGTCACTGTGGGGCTTTAAAGGAAAGGGCAGTCTTCCAAAGAAATTATAAACAAATTGACCCTCATAAGATTTTTACTCTTATCTAAAAACCCATTCTTTGCCAGTAAGCCTCATGCCTATTTGTGGCTATGGCAGCACAGTTCTTAATGGCCCATTATCCTCAGCCTTCCTGGTCCAGACAAGTAAATGCAAGCCCATGTCTCGGGAAGAATGATTGATTTAGTTACATGGGCATAATTGTTCTATTAGGAAGAATCAGTTCATTAAAGCTTAGGGGAATGAGTTAGAGGTGAGGTTGGCTAGACTTACCTTGACATGGAGACAATCAAGTGAAGAAAAATCAATTGGTATCTATCTGATACTCTATAATGTGTAAAAACTATTCCAAGAAATTAAGTTGCTCTTTCCATTTTTCCCCTCCAAAGGAAGAAATCAGTACTTTTAGTTAAATTAAATTATAAATTTCACTTATAAATAAAGATGAAATAATTTCAAGGTATATGAAACTTCTTTAGGAATAAGATTTCATGCTTATGTGTATTTTACAAACATTGCTAGTATGGACTCTTTGTAGATAGGGCTCAGGTTTAACAAAGGACAGAGGAACACATTACAGAAATAAGTTGATATAGTAAGAGTAAGAAAAAATATATATAAATATAATTATATATATGTAATTTTATGTTTAATATAGAACTGTATAGTATATATTATATAGTTGTCTATTTTATTTATTATTTTAGAGGGAGAGAGAGAGAGAGAGAGAGAAAGAGCACTGGAGGGGAAGAAGGAGAGGGAGAATTTAAGGTAGATTCCCCAGTCGGGGTTCAATCCCACAACCCTGAGATCGTGATCTGAGCTGAAATCAAAAGTCAGACGCTTGAGAGTCACCCAGGCACCCTGGGAAAGAAACTTTTGTATTCAGAATAGTTATCCTGTTCTTTTAAATTGGTACATAGTATTATTTAATATCGAAAACTATAACTTACAAACATTTTCACGTTTTGGTGGGCACTTACATAGTTTTAAGTTTATTTTCTTTAAACAAATGGGTAGCTTATAAAGATATCGGAATATTTTAAAGAATAAATTTCTAGAGGTGATAGATACTGGAAATCACTTTTCATTAAGGTTTTACAAATTTTTACACAATAAATTGTTGGAAGAGGTCATCAAGAGGATGTGACCACTACTTGACCCCAGAACTAGGTCCAGGCAATCAGAGGCTCCCACCACCCCGTCTTTCTAATATACATTCCCTTCCAGGTTCCCCTCGCTGGAGTCATTTTCAAAGATGGCTCTGAGAGAGTAAGGTGCTGTTGGGACCTTCTGGACTGAATACATGCCTAAACCCAGTTAAGACCTCTGTATAAGCTTTTGAGATTCTGGCCAAGATCTACTCATCCTGCGGCTGCTGGAGATAAGCCTCCTAAGTAAGTTAAGTTAGTTGCCTTGACTATTAAACTGCGACCTACTAACCCAGAGTAGCCTTAGCCTGTCTCTCTCTTTGCCTTCCCTGTTGGGGTACCAGTTTCAGATTTCACCCAAGACCAGGAGGTTCCCAAGTTTGGGAACCAACATAAATCCACAAACTTATATTGAAAGATAGGCATACTAATTTTTTATTTGTGCAAAGGAAAACTGGATATTTAAAAATATTAAATGTGTCTGAGCAAATTTTCTTTTGTTAAGTAGCTGCTCGTATTCTTTTCTCTGTGAAATATCTGTAAAAAAAGCTTAATCTATTTCTTTAATCTTATTTTTTAAGTGTTATTTAAATTCCAGCTAGTTAACATACAGTATAATTACTTTCAGGGGTACAGTGTAGTGATTCAGTACTTCCATATAATACCCTACGCCCATGAGAAGTGCACTCCTTAGTCACCTATTTCACCATCTTCCCACCCACCTCCCCTCTGGTAGCCATCGGTTTGTTTTCTAGAGTTAAGAGTCTGTTTCTTGGGGTGTTTCGGAGGCTCAGTTGGGCAATCGTCTGCCTTCAGCTCATGGGCTCGGGTCATGATCTCAGAGCCCTGGGATCAAGTCCTGCATCAGGCTTCTAGCTCAGCAGGGGGTCTGTTTCTCTCTCTGCCCGCCCCCCATGCTCAGTCTCTCTCTTTCGCTCTCTCCTTCAAATAAATAAAGAAAGAAATCTTTAAGAAGAGAGAGAGAGAGAAGAGTTTGATTCTCGGCTTGCTTCTCTTTTTCCTCTTTGCTTGTTTTGTTTCTTAAATGTTCCACATATGGGTGAAATCATATGGTATTTGCCTTTCTCTGACTGACTATTTCATTTAGCATAATACTCTCTAGCTCCATCCATGTCATTGGAAATGGCAAGATTTATTTCTTTTTTATGGCTGAGTATTATTCTATCCTATTTGTTGAATACACTGTGCCTTCTTTACTGATTTCAAAAGTCAAAATAAATGTACTGACTTCTTATTTATATATAATATGAATCTATTTCTGGAATGTTTATATATTTATATATATATTTATATATATATAAATAGATTCATGTTATATACATATATATACATATATGTATATATACGTGTATATAACATGAATCTATTTCTGGAATGTCTTCTCTATTCTATTGCTCCTCTTACCTATATCTCTTAGCTATATTTGTTCTCAACCCCTCATTTTACTCTATGTTTCTAGAAGCTTTACTAGATCTTTACTAGATCTTTAAAGATCTTCCATTCATTAGAGTCAGCTTTTCAGATTCCATTAAAAAGTTGATATTTTGGTTGAGATTTCATGTCATTTGTACATGAATTTGGAAAGAATCATAATGTTCATACTGTTGACTCTTTTCATCATTTGTTTAAGAGAGTGAGAATGTGTGTGTATGTGTATCCTTCAGTAAATTTCTTAGTTTTTTTTTTTTATTATTTCTCATTCAAGTCTTGTAAATTTCTTTTTTTTTTTTTTTTTGGAAGATTTTATTTTTTAAATAAATTCTATACCCATTGCGTGGCTCGAACTCACAACCCTGAGATCAAGAATGGCATGCTCTATTGACTGAGCCAGCCAGATGTCCCAAGTCTGGTAAATTTCATATTAATTTTATTCTTAGAATTTTACATTTAAAAAATTTTGCTTCTCTTATTTAAATATAATTGACATAAAACATGGCAAATTCAAGGTATACAATATATTGATTGGATACATTTCTATATTGCAATGTTTTCTGATCTATTTTCTTCACTACTTGTTTTTAAGTTTTCAAAGTTTCTATGGATATAATATCAAACTCAGAGATTCTTCCCTCAACTGTGTCCAGTCTACTAATAAGTCCATCAAAGGTATCCCTCATTTCTGTTACAATGTTTTTCATCCCTAACATTTCTTTTTGGTTCTTTCCTAGGATTTCCATCTTTCTACTTGCATTGTCCATGTCCAATTGCATACTGTCTATTTTATCTGTTAAAGCTCTTAATACATTTGTCCTAGTTGTTTTAAATTCCTGGTCTGATAATCCCAACATCCCTACCATGTCTCTTTCTGATACTCGTTCAGGTTCTTTAAACTGATTTTTGCCTTTTAGTATGTTTTATTATTTTTCTTCATAACTAGACATGATGTACTGGTTAAAAGGAACTGCTGGAAACAGGCCTTTAGTATTGTGGTGGTAAGGTATGTTGAGGGGGAGGCGGTGTTCTAGGTTCCTGTCATCAGGTTTGTCCCTAATGAGCCTGTGCCTCTGGACTGTGTGCTTTACAAGAGTTTCTCATTCCCTGCCCCAAACCCCCTTAAGGCGGACAGAAGGCTAGAATGGGCTGGAGCAGGGTAATTTCCTTTCTCTCACAGGGAAGGCTGGAGCTAGCATTAGGAACTTACTTTTCCCGTGTCAGACTCTGGTAATAACTCTAGCAGCCTTGGCTCTGGTGAACTAATTTCACCCGAGGACAGGAGTGGTTAAGAAGAAACAAATGCTGTGGTGTAATTCAAAATGACCATTTTTGCCCTCCCCTTGCTATAGCCCAAGGGAATTTTCCTCTGTTATATAGTGTGGAAACCCAGACAAGCTTCTGGTGGTATGTCTCTTGGTATTGTGGGGGCCCCTATGCTTACGTCCCATTAGAGTTTTTAACTGTCAGAGTTGTATGCACTGAGATACAGTAGTTGGTCATTACAGTTCACATTTTCTTACTCTAGCCCTGCTTCCTGCAGGTTGAGTCTTTGCTCCAGGAAGTTGCCATTTCCTATATTTGCCTGTCTGTCTGTCCAGTCTTGAGGGCTGCAGAATCCCTGTGCCCCTCCTCTCTCAGATCCTAGAAGATTTGATATTTCAGCCTGTTCAATGTTTTTACTTGCTATTACAATGGATGGTAACTTCTAAGCTGACAGTGTGTTTCTTTTATATCTGGTTGTTATTATTCATAGAAAAACTATTGAATTTCACTGCTGATTAGTTTATGACAATCTTGATAATTAGTGAATCTAATATTCCCTGAATTTATATTTTTATTATCTAGGTATAAAATTATGTCATCTATGCAAATGATAATTTTCATTTTCTTTTAAATAATCATACTCATTTATTATTACTTATTATATTAACTAGAACTTCATTATTCTCTTCTTGAATATACTAGAAAGTCTTACAATACTGGCCCTCCCTATATTTTCTTAATGAAAAATAATATTTTGACTTATGAATGTGGAATTTGATAATTTCATTTCTTTTTTTAAATTAAATTTTATTTATTTTTTTTCAATGTTCCAAAATTCATTGTTTATGTGCCACACCCTATCTTCAAATCCCTTAATGGTAAAATTATATTTAACAGTCATTGTATATTTTAGATTTCCATTATATTTACAGTTACGTTTGCATCAATGCCTAACAATATTTTTTCCTTTTTTTTGAATTTTTTATTTTTTTAATTCTTTTCAGCATATCAGAATTCATTGTTTATGCACCACACCCACTGCTCCATGCAATACATGCCCTCCATAATACCCACCACCAGGCTCACCCACCTTCCTACCCCCGTCCCTTCAAAACCCTCAGATTGTTTTTCAGAGTCCATAGTCTCTCATGGTTCATCTCCCCCTCCAATTTTCCTCAACTCCCTTCTCCTCTCCATCTCTCCATGTCCTCTTTGTATTATTTCTTATGCTCCACAAATAAGTGAAACTATATGATAATTGACTCTCTCTGCTTGACTTATTTCACTCAGCATAATCTCTTCCAGTCCCATCCATGTTGATACAAAAGTTGGATATTCATCTTTCTGATGGAGGCATAATACTCCATAGTGTATATGATGGCCTAGTAATATTCCACTGTATATATGGACCACATCTTCTTTACCCATTTGTCCTTTGAAGGGCATCTTGATTCTTTCCACAGTTTGGCAACCGTGGCCATTGCTGCTATGAACATTGGGGTACAGGTGGCCCTTCTTCTCACTACATCCTAACAATACTTTTTGTCTTCTTTTTCTCTTGATAAAAATTAAAATTATTGTCATTTTATATTTATAATTAATATATAATTTTATATTACTATTAGGCTTTATTAACATGTTTTGTTGTTTTTTATTTAGTTTGCTTGCCTCTTCTGCTTTCTAGTTTAAGAATTTGTGCTTTAAGATTTATTTATTTATTTTTTTTTCCATTTTTGAGTTCTTTTTCTTGTATATCTGGAAAGTTCCAATTTGGGTCATTGTTTTGATTGAATTAAAAAATCAAAACAATGTTCCTTTTGTGGTATTATGTTCCAAGACTCATTGTTATGTATGGATTAAAAAAATACTAATATAATTTCTTTTTTATAAGAACCCTGTATTGCAAGAAAAGATAGCATACCCCCAATAAAGGCCAAGTTATAAAATGCAAATAAAGGAAAACTAGATGACTAATAGTTATATAAAAAGGTGCTCAAACTTATTTTTAATTCTATAAATTAAAATTAAAATGTGATATTATTTTGTATTCTTCAGATTGAGAACCAATAATATGTAGTTTTATAACTCCAAATGTTGGAAGATATTTAGGTAAAAAGGAATCTTGTATACTGATGTTGAAAGTATAGACTGGCTCAACCTCATTGTCATCTTTTTCCACTTGGTGAAATTAAGTATACCCACCCAACAACCCAGAAACCCAGCTTGTAGGTAGACATTCCAGCAAAATTCTACACAGGGTATAAAGAGACATGGATGATGATTTGTAGTAGCAAAGTGTTAGAGGTAATCTAACTATCACTGGGAAAACGGACAACTGTAATGTGGTTAAGCTCTACAACATATCCTGCAGCAGCTAGAAACTCTGATATACATAAAAAACTTGATAACTCTTAAGAACATAGTTATTTGTGAAACAGACACATAGACCAGTGGAACAGAGTAGAGAGCCCAGATATGGACCCTCAACTTTATGGTCAAATAATCTTCAACAAATCAGGAAAAAATATACAGTGGAAAAAAAGGCAGTCTCTTCAATAAATGGTTCTGGGAAAATTGGACAGTTATGTGTAGAAGAATGAAACTTGACCATTCTCTTACACCATACATACAGAAAGATTAACTCAAAATAGATAAAAGACCTCAACGTGAGGCAAGAATCCATCAGAATCCTAGAGAAGAACATAGGGAGTAACCTCTTTGACATTGGCCTTAGCAACTTCTTTCAAGATATGCCTCCAAAGGCAAAGGAAACAAAAGCAAAAATGAACTTTTGGGACTTCATCAAGATCAAAAGCTTCTGCACAGCAAAGGAAACAGTCAACAAAACAAGGAGGCAACCCACGGAATGAGAGAAGATATTCACAAATGACACTACAGACAAAGGACTGATATCCAAGATCTACAAAGAACTCCTCAAACTCAACACATACAAAACAGATAATCATATCAAAAAGTGGGTGGAAGACATGAACAGACACTTCTCCAAAGAGGACATACAAATGGCTAACAGACACATGAAAAAATGTTCATCATCACTAGCCATCAGGGAGATTCAAATCAAAACTACATTGAGATTCCACCTTACACCAGTTAGAATGGCCAAAATTAACAAGACATTAAACAACATGTGTTGGAGAGGATGTGGAGAAAGGGGAACCCTCTTACACTGGTGGTGGGAATGCAAGTTGGTGCAGCCACTTTGGAGAACAGTGTGGAGATTCCTTAAGAAATTAAAAACAGAACTACCTTATGACCCTGCAATTGCATTACTGGATATTTACCCCAAAGATACAGATGTAGTGAAAAGAAGGGCCATCTGTAACCCAATGTTCATAGCAGCAATGGCCACAGTCACCAAACTGTGGAAAGAACCAGTGGATGAATGATAAAGAAGATACGGTCCATATATACTATAGAGTATTATGCCTCCATCAGAAAGGATGAATACCCAACTTCTGTATCAACATGGATGGGACTGGAAGAGATTATGCTGAGTGAAATAAGTCAAGTAGAGAGAGTCAGTTATCATATGGTTTCACTCATTTGTGGAGCATAAGGAATAACACAGAGGACATTGGGAGATGGAGAGGAGGAGTGAGTTGGGGGAACGTGGAGGGGGAGATGAACCATGAGAGACTGTGGTCTCTGAGAAACAAACTGAGGGTTTTGGGGGGAAGGTGGTAGTAGGTTGGGTGAGTCTGGTGATGGGCATTATGGAGGGCACATATTGCATGGAGCACTGAGTGTGGTGCATAAACAATGAATTATGGAACACTGAAAAGAAATTTTAAAAAATAACTAAAAAAGAACATAGTTATTTGTGGAAAAAAAAACAAAACAAAGCAAAAATAACATAGTAAGTTTTCTAGCATGATACAGCTTATATATTTCAAATACAAAAATGCACAAAATAAAATTCTTTACATCTCTATTAACATGGAAGAGTAAAAGACCAACTATAACAAAGATGGTTCTGAAGAATGAAATCAGGAATAGGAGACTAGCCCTTTTAGAGATCAAGACTTATAAAGCTGTAGTCATTAAAACATACTCCATAAGGAATAGACTAGAATAGTGCACAGAGTTTGGAAACAGAAACATGCATTTATTGAATTTTATTTATGACAGAAGTGGCGTGATCAGTAAGTAAAGAATGGGAGGACATTTAATCAGTGAAATTGTAACAAATGTTTGATGTGGAAATATCAAAGTGTGGAATAGAAGTGTGTATACTATATGCCCACCAAAAAAGGGGTAATAGAATATTCATGAATAATTTTAATTGTGGCTACCAATATTTTCTGAATAATCAGACATTTAGGTTCTTAAGTACTTTCTAACCTGAGTGGTTGAAAATAAAGTTTTAAAACTTCTAACTGGTATTTTTGTTTCTTTCTAAGTTCAAAACTTTTCAGAATGATTACATAGCCAGCTAATGGAATCTATAGTTTAAAACAAATTTTGTAAATTATTGAAAATTTCATATGATCAATTTTTATAAATGTTCCATAATCTGTTGAAAATTTTCTACTATCATAGTATGTTTTTATGCATTATGTGCCAGACTGTTATTTATATTTTCTGTTTTATTTAGAGATTCTGCTATTTAGTTTTACATTTTTTGATTTTTTTAAAACTTCTGTTATTTTGGAAGGTTTGTATTTTTATTTTGCTACTCACTGAAGTTAACTTTATAAATTTATATATGCTTAAACATCTTTTTACTGACTCATCAACTTTAGAGGTTGTCTTTTATTGACTACCTAGCATGATGGATAAAAAGAATTAGTACATTTTTCATTCCTTCTACTTCTCTTTTGACCACTCTAGTTTTGTGGTAGTTTTGTTTGTTTTCATGGATATTAAACACTACCGAATGAAAACTTACAAACCAGAACAATTACGGCTCTGTTTTCCCATTGTCGTGTGGTGTCCCCTCCTCAGTTCTTTTTCTCAGATAGACATGTGGGAAAATAATGGTTACAGATTTGATCTTTGCTCTTATTCCCTTGTAATGTTAGGTCTATTTCAAGGTTCAGTTCTACTGGTTAAGGATGTAGCCCATGATCTTAAAACACCTTTATATTTATTTTCTTTTTTTCTACTCAATTCATGAGCTTAGCTTCATTGGATGCATCCCTTTTTCCAGACAGAGTATGTGGAAGATAAAAAAACTTTGGCCAAGGAACTCCTAGGGGAGGACACAGGAAATGGAGGGTTTCTTGAAATTTTTCCCTTAACCATTAATTTCCTAAGACCTTCTACTCTATTTTCTCCTTTGATTTCTGTTCTGGTTAGACTCAGACATATGTTTATTTAATTTAATTTGTTTACATTTCATATCTTTTTATTATGAAAACATTTAACATATTCAAAAGAAGAGAAAATGATGTTGTATAATCCCATGTACTCATTGCCCCGCTTTTAGAGTAATCAACCTCATGTCCAGCTGGGTTCATTTATATTCTCATCTTGTTCCTATTTTTCTCTCCTGATTTATTTTGGAGATACCTCGAAGATTATTTTGAAGATTATCTTGAAGATATTTTGAAGATCTTATGAAGATAATCACATTATATCATTTATATCTATTTTCAATATATCTCTAAAAGATGACTATTAAAAATATAACCTCTCTTATTATATAAAACTCTAACAAGAATCCCTTAATATGATTAAACATAAAAAGATTGTTTAAATTCCCACAATTATATCTCACTCTTTCTAAGAATTTTATTCTTCGATTTAGGATCCAAATAACTTCCATACATAGCAAATGGTAGGCATGCCTCTTAAGTCTCTTTCATCCTATACCTTCTACTTGCATCTCAGTAGTATTTTTCTTGTTATTTTTGTTGTTATTTTTGAAGAAAACTTATAGTCTGTGTTATAGAGTTTCTCACAGTCTGAATTGTGCTGATTGCATCCTGTGGTACTTCTACAGGAGTCATCTGTTCTTTTTCCCATACAGTGATCAGGTTGAGTCTTGATTTTATTTTGGTTTTTGTCAGAGCTCCTTGTGACATGGTGGTATATGTCCATTAGAAGATGCTTGTATTTTTTTTGTGTGTGTGTGAATTTAGCAGGCATTGATAATCACTGCTAGAAAGGGTTGCAGAAGGGTGATATTCTAATTAAGTCATTCCTTTTCAACTCTTACCCAAAATACTTAGATGAATAAAAAATTCTCCTCCATAAATTCTTTGAGTTCAGAGCATAATGGATAGAATTGCAAGAGAGATACTTGAGTCATTTCCTTACTTATCGTATTTCAAAATCATGAGTTGGCTCACTAGTACCCTTGCAAGATCTCCAATTAGGTTTTAAAAACTAAATATTATTAAGAATTTATTATTTATTTATTTATGTATTTGTCAGACACAGAGAGAGAGCACAAGAAGGGAGAGCAGCAGGCAGAGGGAGAAGCAAACTCCCTGCTGAGTAGGGACCCCAATGTGGGACTCAATCTCAGGATCCTGGGATCATAACCTAAGCAGAAGGCAGACACTTAACCCACTGAACCACCGGGACATCCCTTATTAAGAACTTACAGTTTTAAACATTTGATGTGTTTTTTAAGCACTTAAAATTATAATTCTTTTTTTTTTATGATTTTTTAAAAAATTTTTAAATTTATTTTCAGTGTAACAGTATTCATTGTTTTTGCATCACACCCAGTGCTCCATGCAATCCGTGCCCTCTCCAATACCCACCACCTGGTTCCCCCAACCTCCCATCCCCTGCCCCTTCAAAACCCTCAGATTGTTTTTCAGAGTCCATAGTCTCTCATGGTTCACCTCCCCTTCCAATTTCCCTCAGCTCCCTTCTCCTCTCCATCTCCCCATGTCCTCCATGTTATTTGTTATGCTCCACAAATAAGTGAAACCATATGATAATTGACTCTCTCTGCTTGACTTATTTCACTCAGCATAATCTCTTCCAGTCCCTTCCATGTTGCTACAAAAGTTGGGTATTCATCCTTTCTGATGGAGGCATAATACTCCATAGTGTATATGGACCACATCTTCCTTATCCATTCGTCCGTTGAAGGGCATCTTGGTTCTTTCCACAGTTTGGTGACTGTGGCCATCGCTGCTATAAACACTGGGGTACAGATGGTCCTTCTTTTCACTACATCTGTATCTTTGGGGTAAATACCCAGTAGTGCAATGGCAGGGTCATAGGGAAGCTCTATTTTTAATTTCTTGAGGAATCTCCACACCGTTCTCCAAAGTGGCTGCACGAACTTGCATTCACACCAACAGTGTAAGAGGGTTCCCCTTTCTCCACATCCCCTCCAACACATGTTGTTTCCTGTCTTGCTAATTTTGGCCATTCTAACTGGTGTAAGGTGGTATCTCAATGTGGTTTTAATTTGAATCTCCCTGATGGCTAGTGATGATGAACATTTTTTCATGTGTCTGATAGCCATTTGTATGTCTTTATTGGAGAAGTGTCTGTTCATATCTTCTGCCCATTTTTTGATATGATTGTCTGTTTTGTGTGTGTTGAGTTTGAGGAGTTCTTTATAGATCCTGGATATCAACCTTTTGTCTGTACTGTCATTTGCAAATATCTTCTCCCATTCCATGGGTTGCTTCTTTGTTTAAAATTATAATTCTTATTCAAGCTCAAATTTCCTCAGTTTTGAATAGGGAGAACTTCTCCTAAGGAGAGTCCTTTTGACATGATCCCAATGTTTGCTTTCTTCTGTCTGGTTTGACAACATGTTCTAGGCTCATCTTGTATATTTCCTGCCCCGGCTTGAAATTTAAAAAATTTTTGAGGAACTCTTGTTCCTTTGTGAGAAATGGTATTTGGAAAGTAAATTCAGTTTGAGAGGGATATTTATTGTTCCTTTGTAGGCATTTTTAGTGAAAAGAAGTAGAGCATATTTAAAATAATCATATATATATACACATATCTATATCATGGTGTCATATTTATGCTCCAATAAAAATTTAACAAATTCAGGAATTCAGGGTTTTTACTTAATCAAATTCCTCTTACATATGGGCCTCCTTTACTCATGACCAAAATTTTCAGTTTTTATAGACGGCATCATTATTATTCATTTTCTTCTCTCTCTCTTTTTTAAAAATCTGTTTGGCACACTAAGGAAAGCAAAACTAATGCTCAAAAATACAATGACTGTAAATATAGCTTGAGAATTTTTTTCTTTCACTTTTTTTTTCCTTAGTGTATATCCCACTAAGAATGAACAGTTCATTGTGTTTTAAAAGTCAAATAAAAAAAGAAGCAACTGGGGCCTCAGCCCATTGGTTCAGTGTCCAAATTGTGATTTCAGCTCAGGTCATAGTCTCAGGGTCATGAGATTGCGCCCCACATGGAGCTCTGCACTCATCAGGGAGTCTGTTTAAGACTCTTTCATTTTCCCTCTTCTCCTCCCCTCTTTCACGTGTGCTGGGGTGCACTCTCTCTTCCTCTCAAATTAAAAAAAAAAGATTCTTTAAAAATAATTTAAAATAAATAAATTAATAAATAAGTAAAAATCACTTAAATAGTTCCTTTCAGTGTAGTTACTTTTATCAATTCTATGTAGGCTATACTTATTTTTTATTAATCTTCTATTGGAATTTTGATATTAAAATTGTTTTGTATTTATAAAAATATTTATGTTATTTTATCAACTCTGTTTCCTTTTTTCTCCTACCTAAGTACTAAGGAGGCACAATTCCAAGGTCAGAAGAAATCGGGGGCTTACAGGATTGTATGACCAGAGACTTTTTTTTTTTTTTCTAAAATCTTTTGTTTCTGGTTTATCTCTCCACTTTAAAAAATATAAGCAGATATACTCTTTCTTAGATTAATGGTGGGATTTAAAGCATCTTTAGAGATAAATAACATGTGTGTGTGAGAGAGAGAGAGAGAGAAGGAGAAAGGGACAGAGAGAGAATTTGAGAAGGTAAGGGAGAGAGAAAAACAGCAGAGGTTTAAGAACGTATGCTAAATTTGGCTTGACAATAAGTTTTTTTGGATTTATAGAAACTTGCCAGGTTGCTTTCAGTGTACATATTTATAACTAGGAGTCTGTTTAATTGGATTGTTAATATGCTAAGGTTTTAATTACATAATTTCTTTTTTTCTAATGTATCCTCTGAGGTAGTTTACTTTTCAAAAAATACATGCTTCTGTGCAGCTTATTTGAGTAATTGTGAATATACATTGTTCACATCCCCATGTGTGAAGGTATCTTTGACAAATACAAGGTTATTTGGAATTTTTTTAAAATTTAAACTACTGAAATATATGAATGAGCTGAATGTGACTTGATAATATTCACATTTAACTATGAGTGAAGTGAACTTATCAATATTATGTATTAACATTGCTATATTGATTCTTCAAATTTAATTTAACATAGCTCTAATCTTTGAGAAGAATTTCTCTATTTTGCCTATTTTGATAATTGCCAATGATCTTGTCTTCTGGTATTTAGGTCCTTTTGTTTTCTCCTCTCACATTAGACCCAGTTTGATTCAGGAAAACTTTCTTTAGTATTTTTAATTAATTTATTCACTTCTCACAGTATTTATATATATTGATAACTGTCAAATTATGACATGTTAAAAAGAAGACTTTATCTAATGGGATTCTAGGCAAAATGTTCATCTCAAGAAATGCAGTTAATGGATGATGGATGATGCCTTCCAAGTGACTAGTCATGTCTGGAAAAATGTCAAGACTTGGAGAAAATGTAGTGAAAGGTGAACAGTGTGAAACTGTGTTTGTGCTGGGACAAAGTGGAAGGAGAGAGAGATTCTTAATATTTTGAAAATAAAATGTGAGAGCATGAGGGTTAACGAGAGTTTTTAAAAAATGCTTACTGGTATGACGGCACAGCTGTGTGATATCCTTGGGTCACATTCTCAAGAAAACCTATTATCAATTTCTGATTAGTCATTGTGTAAAGCGTTAGACTCATATTTCTTCATGGTGAATCCTGGGTTTTATAGCCAGACCATGCCTGCCTAGTTTTATATGATTTTTATCTATAATTTCATCTTCTCTGAGCTCATTGTTCTCATCTTATCCACAGTCCAAATCTGCTTTTCTGACTTTCCATACCAATGCATTGGAAATACCATCTAACTTAAGATTCAAGATAGAAACAAGAGAGTCATCCTTAACATTTACCTGTCCCTTAATTTTCTTAATCATTCATTGAGCTTTATAAAGTTTCTCCCTGAAATATCTCTGAAATCTGTCCACTTTGATCACAACCTCACTGACTTTGCTTTAAATTAGAAACTCAACGTGTGTTCTAAACTATTAAAATAGCTTCCTAACTCTTAATATCTATTTCCATAATCTGTCTAACTCTAAACTATTTTCTCCACTTCCATTAATTTTTGTTACAAAATGCAGATATGACACTGCTGAATTTTAGATAGAAACCTTCAATGGTAATGAATTTCTTACTGCTAGAAGTCCAGATATCTTACGAGGGCTCATCACCTTGACTCAATATATCTTTGGGGATTTCACTGTTATCCAAAAAAACTCCCTTAACTGTAAAGAGAACCCATTACTGAAGCTTTTGACAGCCATTGGTTGGTCCAGGGATGGACAATGGATAAGGCAGAAGCGATTCAAAACCCTTTTTGGATGGGGCGTGGGTGGTGGGAGGAGTTTGGAGTTGGGCTGGAGAAAGGGAGGGAGAGAAAAATAAAGATTAAAATTTGGTCTGAAATTTGGTCTCTCCATGCAACTAGATCTCTTTCATGTGAATTTAAGCGGATATTGATGGTCATTTTCATGTGGCTTGAGTACCAGAGAGGATATGTATGTTGAGAAAAACTATTTAAACAGATAATCAGAAAGAAGCCGATAAATGAGATAGAAAGAATATGCTCCTTGGTTTCCTTGAAGCCTTCTAGTTGCTGTTTTCTGGAGACTTGGGTTTCTTTTTGTTTAAAGAAAACCGACAAATAAAAGCTAAGCCAATGAATGTAATTGTATTGGGGGAGGAAATGGAAGATGCAAATAATTCTACTAATTACTAAGTGAGAAGGGTAATTTTACTAAAAGTTTGCTCAATTCTAACACCCTTAAAGAATTGACAGAGCTTTTGAAATTTGTTATATTTCTATAAAAAGCTATTTACGTATTTTTACAATATTACATTGAAGTTAGATAAATGTAATATTAACAGGATAGTAACACAACTATTCAGTTCTGTCTGACTTTGATTTACCTGAAATTCGAATCTCTGCCATTAGTTCAGAAAATTAAAAAAAAAAAATTCTCTGTAAACAATATTTAATGTAGGGCTCCTGGGTGGTTCAGTGTGTTAAAGCTTCTGCCTTCGGTTCAGGTCATGGTCTCAGGGTCATTGGATCAAGCCCCGCACCCGGTTCTCTGCTCGGCAGGGAGCCTGCTTCGTCTTCTCTCTCTGTCTGCCTCTCTGCCTACTTGTGATCTCTGTCTCTGTCAAATAAATAAATAAAATCTTAAAAAAAAAAACAATATTTAATGTATAATTGGAATGAGATGTATTTTCTCAGCCAGGTGTGAAGTGTGAGAACTATGCCCTTTACCGCACCTCTAGCTCACCTACTCATGATAATAGATTTCTTCGTTTCTTGGTAAATAACAATGTCAATGTAAACTATCTGGAATGTCTCTGTTGTCCCCCAATTGAATATCAGGCTTAAAGCTAAAGATAAATGGGCTCTCAGCACCCTGTCTCTAAAAAGGGCCACTGGCAATTAAGTTTAGAATGGTCCCACTCTAATCCCTGGATATTAATCTTGAGGATGTCTCCCATACTGGCTAGACTGTATTAGAGACAGATATAAATATGTAACTAGTGATTTAAGAAAGGTAACTTCTGAGATCAGTAAGTGCTCTGAAGGATATAAATACTGTCCTGTGACAGAACGTGACTGGGGCAGAGACTTTGGATAGTGTGGTCAGCAAAGGACTCTGAAAAGGTGACGGGGGCGGGGGGGGCCTGAGAATTGAATGATAAAAAGTTGTCAGCCACCTGAATATTGACAAGAAAAGCATACTATCCAAATGAAAGGCAGGTGCAAAGATTAGAAGTGGGAACGTGTCTGAAATGGTTGCAGAATAGAAAAAAGACTAATGGGTATCTGAGAGGCATAAAGCATAGTAATAGTACTACGCCTTTTAATATATTTGCTAGAATAAGTCTGACTATGATAATATAAGCAATCTGGCCTTTTCAGTTTTTAATATTTAATAACAATGGAATATATCTTTATATTCTTTTCTTTATTTGAATTATTATAATTAATTAAAAATGATTGATTCTCGGTTATTTATTGCAAGATCAAGTCATATGTTTTAAATACAGCATGAGGCTTGTTTTCATAAGAAATAGCTTTCATTATAGACATGAATAATACTTAGAAACTTTATGTAAAGTTCTTTCAGACCGTGGAGCAAGAAATTCCAGTCCATATCATTCAAATATTTGTGTCTGAATATAAAGGGAAAAACTATCTACTTGTCATGTTTGCTTTCATGAACAGTTTGAGCTTGTTTACATAATGTGGGTCATCATGTAATGATTTTTGTTGTTGTTGTTAAGTCAGGAGCTTCTCTCTTTAGAAGAATTAGCAAGTACATATCTTTTAACTTATTGCGAAACTTTCAAAGTCATCACTTCAAGCCAATCTTTACTTTGTGATTTTAAGACTATCAGTAGCTAACAGAGTACCACGGTGATTTGAATCCATTGATGACTTGCAGGAAGTTATTGTAAGTCAATATACAAGGTTCATCAGTGCAGTGTCTGAAGCAGCAGAAATTGACTTGCAGGCGTAGGTGTACCTCAGTATTGCAGTTATTAGCTCCATTTGTCAATATGGAGAAATGAAGGCTAAGAAAGATTAATTAGGTTTGCCAGGGTTATAAAACACTGGAGGGACAGAACCAGAAAGAGAGCCTATGTTGTCTAACAACCAAATCCCAGCTCAGACTCCTACATAATATTGCCTCTAGATAAATGCTACCAGTTTGGTGGATAACAGGCTCAATGTAATGCTTTTTATTGTGACTTTTTGATAATTAATGACTAAGGATGCCTTCTCTGTTCTTTCTGAGATGTTAAACTGTTTCTCAGTGAGTTCTCAGTCATGAATCTTTGTTCTCTGCCTGCCTATATTTCTCGCCCCATTGGCTTCACAGCGAGATGGAATACGGAAAAGATGTAAAGTCTCTGCCCTTTTTTCCATTAGTGACAATATTTTTCCAGTTCAGTTACAGGTTTAAGCATAGGCTCTTTGTTAGCTAATTCATCTAACACCTCACTCACACAGAGACCGAAACATACAAATGCTTCCTAGAACTTTATGTTCTTATTCTATTAATTTCAGAGACAAAGTAATGTGATATTTCCCCCCCTTTTTACTTTATATCTTTTTTTATCATGAAATATATTTGAGTTCTGCAATAACTTATTGATAGGATGGGTTAGCAAGATTATTGATTAAACCCTACTCATTTGTGAGTAACTACTTTTTCACCCCATTTCTCATAGGCTAGGATTTGTTTCCTACATCAGATTTGCCTTTGTGATATGTAGTAATATTTTGAGAAATGTAAATGATGACATTGAAGTCATTCAGTCAATAATATGATATAATACATTTAATTAATTTTCTTACCACATCCCAAAGGCAATTTAAAAGTGGCGACTTATCCTCTTCACAACATGCTGAGCACACTTGATACAGTATATCTTGATGAAAAAGACTATGGCAAGATGCAAAGAAAAGAAAATGCAATAAAATGTCTTGTTGCTCTGGAAGAAAAAGGAATTGGATAATCTATTGCCAGTCAATTGAGATTTTACCTGAGATAATATAACAAGACATTAGTAGCAGTAACTGTGGAGGGGGTACACACAGAACTGTATTCCTAATGTGTAATCTTTAAAATATTTGAGTGATTTACTTATCACATGCCCTTTTCATTGAAATACATGCATTACAAATTCTGATTACATTTGAAAAATTAGAACAGTTGAGTTTTATTTATTTTCAGATTTTTACGTGTTTTGTCTTTGCATTTAACAAATATGATTTTAAAGTATAGTTAACATGCTTGTTTCTATATAGCTTCAATTTATTACATGCAATTTAATTAACACTAGTATTTCAACAGAATAGAAAAAGCTCATGAAGTCTTTCACAATATGCCCTTGCAATTATTAGAATTCCTGGGCTTTTCTTGTGTGGAGAGTAATTGCATAACCATATGCTTCTGTTAGAAGAGTTAACATCTAATCTAAAGAATTTTTCTTCCTTTGATTGATGGACAATTTTTAAAGAATGCAGTTTGTCAAGCAGCCTTTGCCTTTTCCTTCCTGAAATCCCTGTTTCAAACCAGTGCTAGCAATTTCCTGTCTGTGATGGCATTCAAGACATGAGATATCCTTGTCTTTGACAGCAAAGGACATTTGTTTTCTTTGAGCTGCACTCTTATCACTGACAACAATAAAATTGTCAAGTGTGTTATTTGAAACATCAAATTCAATAAGAACCTTTGTGTAAGTAAGGGATGTTGGAAATAATAATGTTTTCTTTCTTAACCAATGGCATACACAGCTAGAATTTGGAATATTTGTGGGTTTTATGACAGAATATGATATAACTGCAAAAGAATATAATTATGAAGCATCAAGGAGGATATTTTTGTAAATGATAGAGTAGAATATAAGCTATTTGTGAAATTATGCATCAAAAATCAAGGAGATAACAATTAATAAAATTAATGACAATTAATTTTAAAATACAAATTTTAGTTCTCAACAAAGATTTGCAGATAAATACCTGAGTTGTCACTGAAAAAAAATGCATGGAGTAAGATAAAAATTAGACTTCTATATCTCTATAAAAATTCAACATCAACTGGATATACTATCCATATTCACTCACTCATTCTCCATGTTGGTTGAATGCATTTCCTTCTAACCCTAGTTGAAGCTGTATTTCTAACTGGGTTCAATCATTGTAAATGAAAGAATATTTACCTAACTGCTTTGTGGCTTGGTGAGGTAAATTAAATGGAAAGGAGTAAAAGGATTAAATTTAAGGAACACTGCTGGCAATTTATACTACTGCTGGCAAAAATTACAGTTACACTGGATCTTAGAAAGAATCTCAGTTAAAATAAATTCATAGTTTGGTGAACATATAACTATGTTCTATTAAATTAGAATAGTAGTAAATCTGTCACGGTATAAGATCCTACACACAGTGTAAGAATTATGAATTATTAAAACAGTCATTGGCAATTTTTATTTTTAGCATCTGTGAAGCAAGTCTAATTTATATTAATAAATGTAATTAGGTCATATTTTATTTTACAAGTACAATAATATCTGCCTTTAATTTCTTGTTTTTTTTTTTTGCTTTGCAGGATTCCTAAAATATAAATTTAGAAAATGTACCTTGAAGCACAAAATTGGTAAACATAAATGATAGTGACAAAGCTATATAAAATATCTTTTTCATTTTAAATGTATTGCATTTTCTTGGAACCCTATATAACCAGTGGGGGAAAATATGTATGATATTGCAGTCCTTACCAACAAATTTTTTAGGTAAGAATTCTTAGGCCATTTTTTCTTAACTATGAAATAGCCTGTGAGGTTCTATTATTTCTGGAGGAATCTGTAAGCCACATGTGTCCCAGAAGGCATAACTTCTTTTTAAGAGGCAGTGGATATAAGATGTAATGTATTTCCTATGTGCATATACATCTGAAGGGATATCCAGAGCAAAGTCCATTAATACTTACAATGTGTCTAGAGTTTCACTGGTGTCTAAAATGGGGGAAAGGAGAAGGGGAAGACTCTATTCTATTATCATTACCTCTCTTTCCTTTTACTGTATCTCCTCCTTTCTTCTTGTTTCCTTTCCTCATTTGCTCACATACGCACACCTCTGATTCACATATAGCCCAGGCATGATAGATTGGTTTCTAGATTTGGTTCTGAGTTGAATCCATTTCCCTGCCACTGAGTAAGTAAACTGCAGGAGACCATTTAGGCATTTGAAAAATAATGATTTTATTTTTAAAGGTTTTACGGAGAAAAAAGCATTTGCTTTGAATTTTAGAGGATTTTAAAAGTTGAAATGAATAGGTGAATACATAATTAGAGTTACTTATAGGAGTAACTTATGCATCCTTTAATTTTTTTCAAGCCATGGTATAATAAATTATTAAAATGCACCGAGATGAAAATAAGCCTTGGACCATTTACTCCTTTTTAAAAAAATGTTAATGTATATTTATAATATATATAATTATGTGCTGTCATTACAAATCTAATGTTAACCAAATATCCTAGAATTGAGGCAATAATATATCACATGGCCTTTCCCTCGAATGCATAGTATGTAGCTGGAACTCCAGCTGACTCTATCATGTCTAGGCTTTTCCCCGATTATCCTACTTTGGAACATCTGGTAGTCTCCAGCAAATGCATATACATCTGTTCTGGACACTACCACATCAAGCAGCCATCTGGCTCTAGAATCCTGCTCTGCCGGCCTCTCATGGTTTACCACAAGCCCTGGAGCATGTTATCTCACCCTTGATCTTAAGAGTGACTTCTCTCAAGTGGCTGTTGCTGGTCCCAACGGCTGCATGTTCAGTTTGGGCAGAGAGCCGGCTTTTTAGCTCCCCACAGGAATCACTGAGAACGGGTTGTAACGTTTAACGAGATTTCACCGAAGGTTTGGGAACAATAGAAGAGAAATATAATAGAAAGGACTTTAAAAGGGATGCTGAGTAGATCCACTCTCTGTGCGAGCCAGTAGCAACCCCGTTCCTCTCCCCCCTAGCCCAGAGTCTAACACAGAAAGGGGCCAGGCATTTGTTGTTGCTGCTGACGTAATTAACAGAATGAAAAATTTTTAGGATCCACACATTCAAAGGTGTTCAAGAGGTTTTGAACTAGTAGCCTCTCAGCCTCCATCTGGCCAACTTCCGCTGGGACTCAGTTTACCTTCCCTCCGAAGAGTGTCTTTGAGAAGGTCTCAAATCCAGGTCCTTTTCCTTCAAAGTTAGCACAAACTCAGCCATGTCTCCTCATCTAAGTACACAGATTATATCGGAAGGAGCTATTGTTATAACACTTCCGTTATTTTAGCATTTGCGGTGCTCTGTTACTTTTAAGTACAAAAAATGCTAGACAGCAGCTCAGTTCTCTTTCTGGATGTCTTTTTTCATCCTCTTGTTTTTCTGACTTTGAACCTCTTGAAACTTGATACTCTTCCTGCAAGGCCCTCAACCACTCATTCACACTTAGTTCCTGCAAGCTCCTTCCTGATCATTCCATTTTCCCATGACCCCTACTGTTTGGCAACCCCCCTCCCCCCAACTCTCCATGTTCATCTTTCATCTGAGGAATGAAGAAGTTAGGTCAAAAGGAGGGGCAATACTGTAGTCAAATGTTCTGTAACACAGTCCTTAGGAAATTTCTGAGAACTTCTCTCAGGGTAAATAAACATGTCAAGAAACTCTGAAGCCTAATAAGCACAACTGTCCAAGAGTTGGGAGCTCTTATTTTGAAGCTGCCTTGGGTTCACTAGAGGAAAGTCAAAGGGAGCAACTGAGCCCTGGGGCAGCTAGCAATTTAAATTAACATGATAATAACCAATAGGCAAGCGCATATATGTATTAACATTTTACCCAATGCTTTGCTATAAAGCTAAATTGTTTGTGTTTTCATAATTTCTAATACATTATTAGTATACAGTAAAATGCTAGTGATTCACTTTAGTAAGCTGTTTTGTTAAGAGACTTTGAATTTACACAAGATTTTATTTAATAAAGTTTCCATTTTCTGTGATCACATAATATGAAAAAGAGTAGATAATTACAATGTTTATCAATAATATTTCTTTTTTTTTAATTTTTAAAAATATTTCATTTATTTATTTATTTATTTGACAGAGAGAGGGATCACAAATAGGCAGAGAGGCAGGCAGAGAGAGAGGGGGAAGCAGGCTCCCTGCCGAGCAGAGAGCCGGATGCGGGGCTTGATCCCAGGACCCTGAGATCATGACCTGAGCCAAAGGCAGAGGCCCAACCCACTGAGACACCCAGGCGCCCCTATCTATAATATTTCTTGATTTGCTCACTACTCTTTGAAATAACATCACTTATATGTGTGGATTACCAAAGGAGTGATGTTTGGGTCCTTAGAGAGGACATTCCCCAAATGAAGTGGAACACAGTTAAGGTCAGAGGTAGCAGAGAACTTACATTAGGGACAGCAAGGTAAAATTGTCCAAAGCAGTAGTGGGTGTTGGAGAATAATGAGAGGTGTGTTTGGATTGATGAGGAGAATTTCTATTTTAAACTCAGCAAAGAAATTTTGCATTGAGGGGAACAGGATATAGCAAATGAAAAGAAGTTGAGTTTGTTAAAGAAGTCCTGGAAATTTTACAGCTTTTTGATTTAGTATTAATGGGACAGCTAATCATATTATCTAATAAAATGGCAAACACTGTTATATAATATTTTATAACCAAAGGAATAAAACTATACGTCTTCTGTTTATTTTAGGGTCAAAATTATAGTGGTATATCCTATTATGTAAAATGCAATAGTTTTTTTTTTTTTTTTTTTTAAGATTTATTTATTTATTTATTTATTTGACACAGATCACACTTAGGCAGAGAGGCAGTCAGAGAGAGAAGGGAAGCAGGCTCCCCGCTGAGCACCGGGGGCTGGGGCTCAATTCCTGTACCCTGAGCCAAAGGCAGAGGCTTTAACCCACTGAGCCACCCAGGCTCCCTTGCAATAGTTTTTTATAACTTAAAAACAATAGTTCTGGAAAAAATGTCCCAATCTCTGAAGTAAAAACCCAAGTGACAATTACTTAGGAAGCAAATCCCAAGTTCAGACTCTTCTTGTGAAGGGAAATGCCTTGAACCATTTTCAAATATTTGATAGAAGTTGTGACTCGCCTTTGTGAGTCTTTAAGAACAAAATTCTGATCAAATAGTGAAACAACTAAAACTTAGCAAACTTCAGAAAACAAAGATGTTTCTTTACGATGCTTATGAATACTAGACCTTGTGTTGATTTGGTTACTAATGGAGGAGAGACCATAAACACAAGCATTACAGGAGAGCTAGAGAGATGCAAACTGAAAGCATGTTGTTCTATACACTTTGTGACAAATATTGTCACAGGTTCCAAGACAGGTGCAAAACTTTCAAATTATCACCTGGTTTGCTTGCAAGAGGAAGAAGCATCATGCTGCTCATCAGATATGTTGTGGCACTGTTATTTTCACACCTACTCTCTGTCCAAGACAAACCTTTAAACTTTTCCACCTGGGATGTTGCCACATTTCATTGAGAAACATCTCTGCCCATTGGATAGCTGTATGATGGGAGCCCAAAATAAAGGGATTTTCAAAGAGTTCAAAGATTACAAACTATTAAAAAAATCTTAACTTTAAAAACTAGAGATGCATCTTGGTTTCCTTAGGTCAGGTTTTTGTTGGATTTTAGAAAAAAAAACACAACTGAATTAAGAGTTAAGAACTCAATATTCATACCTTCAATCTTAAATTGAATATATATAGAGATAGATAGATAGGAGTAAAAAGAGAATGGCATTGCCATGTTGCGTTTTTTTTTTTTTCAGATTATTTATTTATTTATTTGACAGAGAGAGAGAGAGAGAGAGAGAGATCACAAGTAGGCAGAGAGGCAGGCAGAGAGAGGGAAGCAGGCTCCCAGCTGAGCAGAGAGCCTGGCACAGGGCTCTGTTCCAGGACCCTGAGATCATGACCTGAGCTGAAAGAAGGCAGAGGCTTAACCCACTGAGCCACCGAGGCGCCCTCATGTTAGCCTTCTTTACATGAGTATTTTCTGCTAACTTATCCTAAATACTCAAGCAATGGTTAATTAACTGTCCCTACTATTCCTATTTTAGAGCACTAGCTGCTCACCTTGAAAGTGTTGCTTGTTGCCATTTGCTTGTGTGACACTGCTCTTCTGAGTTACTAATACTCATAAAAGACAAAGAAATATGGTGCATTTAGATGTTGAAAAATCTTATACGTTATGTAATATCCTATTGTATCAATGAGAGTGAATATTAACAAGAGACCTAGGTTGCTCCATTAGCAAGCTAGTTAGAAAAAAATCCTGCAACTTCATTTCACATCCTCAGTATAAAACTTTTGCAAATTGCTATAAGAAATATCTGCAAGTTAAAATGATATTAGAAAAGTTCTGTCCTGATTGCTGGAGGCAGGAGGAATTTGGTGTTTGAAAATCCATATAATCTGGATAGTGGTTGGCTGTCCATGAGCATCCTAAATTCTATAACCTTGATTTTGATTTCCATCTCCTGTTCTCTCAGTTACACTTTTTCACACATTTCTTAATAGTGGCTAGCTCAATGTCAATAGTGCTCCCTTTGCTCTCATGAAAACCCCTCAAGGTTCTCTATAGTTTAGGTCTGTGACTTGCCCTCATTTTCTGTGTTTTTTGACCTTCTATGATCTTCTATATAATTCCCACTCTTTGCTCTATTTTATGCTTTTCTTTTTTCTCCAACTGCATACATAGCACAAAGTAAACTAGACATCTGGATGTGTTGGTGCCAATATTTGAGTCTGCTCTGTATCTTAGGATTTAAATTCCATCCATCCAAGTACATAAGTTCCTGGTTTGTTTGACATGCTGTTTGTTTATATTATGGTTTGCATAGTAAATGTCTATAAATTCTGTATTTTAAAGATGTTGTCATACAACTGTTGCATTAACAGTAAAATAATTTTTGCATCTTTATCTTTCTTTTGTGACCCATTTTTATTTCCACTATTATTTTGTACACACACACACACACCCCAAAACACACTCAGTGGATTAGACATGGAGAAGTCTCCCTTATGATGCAATACAGAAGAGAACAGAAATTCTAGCCACCATTGAACAGTAGTTTGGAGCCATTAATTAATTTTCTATGAGCCTCTTAAGGCACTAATTTGGAAAAGGACTAGATTGTTTTTTACCAGCAGTTTTCAAATATTTTTGCTTTAAACTTGTTAAACATGATACATTTTCAGTTACACTGGTGTTATAATTTGATCCCTGTGGAACCATCTTTTCCAAAGGTAGTGTGCCTTCTTTTAAGCCTAAATTAATGCCACTAAATTTGCCCTTTGATGTTAATAATTAAAAAAAATAAAAACTCCTTGTGGAATTTTTCTTCAATGTAATTTAAGCTTAGTTACTTTCACAGTAATAGCTTTTTGATAAGATTTTCATCAATGATAAAGACTAGTTGGAGTGCCTGGTTCAAACTTTGACCTGACAGGAATAATACTAAGTATGTTCCTATAGTTTCTCTGGAATCATCAGGCTCTGTCTGGAAAATCTCTTGATTTTCAGTAAGTATATATACATGAGGATATCTGGTTGCATCATCTACAAGTATATATTGTGTATGAGCCATTTTGAATGATACTATGTATGTAAAAATCAAAACAAATGATACAGGGCAATTTTCCTAAGTTACTATATTGGAAATCTAAGACAATAGCAAAAAACTTCTAAAATTCAAACACAGAAAATGTTCTAAAAATGGTAAAATGTAGGAGTACAGAGAGGAGGATTTTTCTTTATTTGTTATTCTATTTCCACACAATAATATGAGTAACTAAATTTTTTTGAGTTTTTGGTATTTTATTTTATCTTATTTTTTTGTTTTATTTTTTTAAACCTGAGATATATTTTGTTTTAATGTTTATTAAGATTTTTAATATATTTATTTGAGAGACATAGACAGATATAACAAGAAAGAACAGAAGCAGGGAGGAGAGGGAGAAGCAGGTTCCCTACTTAGCAGGGGGCCCAATGTGGGGTTCAATCCCAGGACCCTGGGATTGTGACCTGAGCCCAAAGCAGATGCTTAACTGACTGAGCCACCCAGGCACCCCAAGGGCAATTTATTTTAAAGATACCCTCTTTAAATTTTATTAAATAACCACATTTTTATTTTTAAAATATTCTGGGAGAAAAGCTATTTGTAAATTTAGTGCTTCTAATTTGATACTGTTACAACTGCTGCTCTTGATTTTAGCAAATAGTGCAAACATTGTAGGAAGTTCTGGATACAATATGTAAGTCTTTTTAAAAAATCTAATACGTGAGCCTTAATCTTCCTGCAAAATTATTATGAATTTATGAAGGTAGAAATCACTGGCATAAATTACTTCACCCCATTGAAAAATAATATGATTGATAAAATGCTGGGCCGTTTGTTTAATTTCAGAAACCCAATAGTATTGAGACTACAACAGCTACCAGGAAACCAAGAAAACATTAAAAGCTTGTAGGAGCTTTGTCGTGGTACTAGAAGTTTTAGGAAGTAGAGTCTTAGAAATCTGGTTGGAAGAGGGGTTAGTGAATTTACCTCGTATCTCATTTATTTAGGAAGCCCGTTATTTTTTTCTTATTAGAGGGCTGATGGAGAGGACTATGTATGTGTGTATGTGGGGGACATCTTCCTCAAGCCAAACCATGTCATAATCACTGCATGAGATCATTAACTGAATGATTTCACTGTGTTAACCTAATTTCTTATGATTAGTTTCTTGAGACAATTTCCATTGGCCTGAACAAATCCTGAAAATACTTGTGGCAGCATTAACTGAGAAGGAATGTTTGTTACAACATGCCATTTGCTATTCTTCATTAAAAGATACATTTTTAAGCATGTATATACCATCCCCAGACTTTAACATGATCTCTGATAAATGTGATGCATTTCTCATATGATTTTGGCAAATTTTCTTTTTAGATGAATTCTGTTTTGGAGCTTGTGTTAGCTTCTAGGTCTGTTATAACAAAATGCCATAATGGGTGGCTTCTACAACAGAAATTCACTTCCTCACAACTCTAGAGGCAGGAAGTCCAAGACTTAAGAGGTCAGGAGTTTTGGTTCCCCTGAGACCTTTCTCCTTCGTTTGAAAGTTACCAACTTCTCTTCTCTCTGTGTCCTCATATGCCTTGCTCTCTGGCATTTCTTTCTGTAGGTCTTAATCTCTTCTTTTATAACGACACCAGTCCTACTGGATTAGGGCCAACCGAAGAGCTCATTATTTAGCTCAAATTACCTCTTTAAGGGGCCTGCCAAAATACAGTCAACTTGGGGCTACAGCTTCAAAGCAAAGATTTGATGGGGACCCAATTCAGTCCATAAGATAATTACAGGGGTTTAGATATGTTGAACAATGAGAAACTTTTAAAAAATACCCCAAGTAACTAGGCAATAAGATATGTTATGACAAGAAGCTCTGTCTGACCTGCACATACTGCTTGTGTCACCTGTCAAGAACGTAGAACCCACTAGAGTCAAGAATCTGGGAGACACTCATAGCTCTTCACTCTCCTGATACTGAATGATTAACCTGGGAGCGTAAACTTTGTTCTCTCTCCTAAATATCCGTGTAATCCATGAACGTTTCTCCAATCCCAGTATGAATATGTTAATATCTTGGCCAGATTATTATGGAAATTTCCTAATTAGTATTTCTGCCATTCTCCCAATTTTAACTCTTTCCAATTCATTCCTAAGTCAACGTACAGAGTGATCTCTACACAAACTCCTCAGTGTTTCCCATTGATCATGGGATTGCATGAAATTCTCTGCATTCTCAGCCGCTTTCTCTACCCCTGCATCAATGAGGTAGAGAAAACAGCTTCTCTACCCTTTTCTCACTCACTTCTTATACTGTGCTTCAGCCAAACTACGCTTACATTTCCTGAAAAAGATCGTGTTCTTTCTTACCTCCGATACTTTGTACAAGTTGAAATTTCAGCCTGGAGCCCTTTCTGCCGAGAATCTAATTCATATTTAAGGTCTTAGTTTAGATATCACTTTCTACAGGAAGGCTTCATTGACCTTCAAATCTGGGTGAGGTGCTCTTTGGAGGTACTACCGAAACCTCTTTTTTCTATTTAATTAATCCATACTTCTCCCATGATAACATTTCTCTCATTACACTGGAATTACATTTTTATCAGTATGTATCTACTAAAATGTAAGCTCCTTAAGAAAAGGAATCCTGTCTTGCTCACTGTTCTAATGTTAGCACTAGTGTTAAGCCTGGCACATGGTAGGCATTCAACGGCACTGAAGTTACCGAATAAATGATATTATGGACACTCTTCTGACATATATCATATTTTACTATTAGGCATTAATGGTAGGGTAATTATCCCCAAATTATAAGTTTCCCTTAATTATATTTCCTTTGCTGTCTTCAATATTTTCTTCTGTTTCTATCATTTTCTATTCTGGAGAATTCTTTATATTTTTGATCCCAAGAATCAGGTCATCACTTGTATTTTTTTCACCTTGCGTGATCCAAAGAGACACTTGAAAGATGCCGATATATTATATAAACTGACAACCGGGATGAATTGAAAAACGGACCAAATTAACCGAAAGGAAGAGAGTAAACGGACAGTGTCAGTGACTCAGGGAATGCCTCAGGGAAGCTGAGGTTGCTGCCATCAAATTTCTGAGTGATAACAGAGCTGGTAGATTGTTGGTAGAATCTCTTTTTGCAAGAGATTGCTTACAAAAGACGGTAGACTGTGCAGCAATGTGTGCGTGCGCATTTTAAGAGAAGAAACGTCCACCCAGACATCACTGTTGTAAATTGCACGTGGCGACGAATTAGAGCTTTATTCTCCAAACAATGAAATGGAAATGTGATTGAAAGTGAGTGAAACATGAGAACGGAGCTCACAGACAAAACACCCCCAGAAAAAAGAATGCTTGTGTAATGACTGTGCTAAAAACGTATAATTTCTAAATATGTGCTATCAGTTTCACCCGGAATTGGGTCCAAGTTTGTAAACATTTAGTCAAATAATAAAATTCGGAATAAAATTACCCTTTACTTTAGACAGTGGCTTTGACTATATGATTACCACAAGAAATTCTTACAGTCTTTGCTCCTGATGTCTTCCATGTCCATAGCTCTTTAAAAATCTCTATATTACTTTTGTGTATCTTTATTACACAATTTTATAAATAAATAAAATTTTATTTTATTTTTAATTTATTTTTTATTTTTATTTTATTTTATTTATTTTTATAATTTTATATATTTTTTTACAATTTTATAAATAAATATTTATTTATTTGAGGGAGAGGGGATTGAGAGAGTCAGGGAGAGGGAGATGGAGAGAGAGAGTCCTCAAGCAGGCTCCCTGCTGAACTTGGAGTGGAGGCGGGAGCACTTGGAGTGCTCAATCCCATGACCCTGAGATCCTGACATGAGCCCAAATCGAGTCACTCAACCCACTGAACCACCCAGATACCCCACCATTGTGTCCTTTTAAGTAAAGTGTATACTGAGTAAATCATAGTTTACCTTTTGGACTGTGTGGGACAGAATAATGTCCTGTTAGGAGAATTGTACTCCTAGAAAGGGAAACCTTTGTTAAGTAAGTACAGATGACTGGAGAATTTATTTGCCTAGTTACAAATATCAGACCAGCCATTTAAATCTTTCCTCAAAGAGTTAGACCTCCACTAGGAGTAGGCTTAAGGTTACCTTCTGTATATTGCTTTCATAACTACTTTGAAACACACATTTATTGAGCAATTATCATGTTGTCTAGGACTGTGCTGGGCAGTGGAGATGCAAAAATAAAGATTCTAGACATTATGCTTGCCATCAACTTGTTCCCTGACCCTTGGAATGCTCACAACTTTTTTTTTTTTCAGTAACGGGATCTTTTTAAATTTTAAAATCTCTTTCATGAAAATTTCTTGCCAAAAGACTTCAGTGTTTCTTTTCGCACCCAGAATAAACTGAAACCAGAAACCGTGGTCTAAATTTCTGATCTTCCACTATCTTCTCCTTCCTGACCGAGCTGCTTCCCCTGCCTGAATAGGATAACTTCGGATCCTGACATGCCTCACTCCCGAGAGCGCGGCCACTTCCTCAGCGAGGCTTTCCCTGACCGGCACAGTTAACAAACGCTTCCCATTCCAGCCTCTAACCCCTTACTCCGCTTAATGGTCTATAATAGCCCTTATCGCTATCTGAAATATTTAGTTATGTTAAGAAAAAGGGAAACTAAGAAAAGTTAAAAAAAAAAATCCCAGTAGAATTAAATTCCATGGAGTAAAGGCTATTTCTGTTAACTGCTGTATTCATATTATATTGAAGTAAATATTCAGCCAGTGGGAGGCATTTAGGAAGTACATGTCACATGAATGAATGAAGTTCTGGAGAGGTCATGGTAGTGAGCATATGGTGCCACAGTCCTCCATGTCCCAGTAATTTCTGCACAAACAGGAATGATGGAGAAGGCTCGGGAGTCAATCAAAATGTTTTTGTGAAATATTGTGTCCAGTCTCTTATTAAGTGTATGTTTACAAAATATAATTTGGCACTTAGATGCAGGAAGACATGCAGAATTCCCCCCCAACTAAGTCCCCAACATTGAAATACCTGTGTTATATGCTCATTCTCCCATAAACTGACAAGTCAGACACAGTCCTTAACATTCTTTTCCTGAAAATGAAATATTCTTAAAAACCTTGGCTATGAAATCAACTTTTATTAAAAAATTTGAAAAATATAAAGTGTTATAAATATATCTCATATTTACCATTTAAATTACTTAAAAAAACTTGTATATAGAGAAATGTGTTTTTGTGTAAGGATTTCTTAAAATAGATGTGTCTATAATAGGTGTCTGAATTATAAAAGTAGCACTTCTGGTTATCTTAAAGCATGGCTAGGTTTCAAGCTTTACAAATGCTTAATACAATGTGCCAAGAAAGACAGCCAACTTCAAAAAATGGTTTGGACCAGGGCACCTGGGTGGCTCAGTCATTAAGTGTCTGCCTTCAGCTCAGGTCAGGATCCCAGGGTGCTGGGATCGAGCCCCGCATCAGGCTCCCTGCTGAGCAAAAGCCTGCTTCTCCCTCTCCCACTCCCCCTGCTTGCATTCCCTCTCTCTCTGTGCCTCTCTCTGTCAAATAAATAAAATCTTTAAAAAAAAAATGGTTTGGATCAAATGTACACACATGTTAGACCCTGCCTTCTACATTGTTGAAACTGCTTAAATTATATCCATCTTATTTTAAAGACTGCACTTGCAAATACGAAGGGTGCATTGGAATGTTTATTATCTACCAATTTCCTTTTTAGCTTGAGAGACAGTACTCAAGATGATAAATTACCTTCCTGGTAGAAACTCCATTTCAGAAAACTCTTCTGAAGTGAATACCTGTTAAACTACAAGATCTTTAAAATGAATACATTGTATAATGAGAAAAAGAAATTGAAAAGTGAAGCACTGAAATGAAATGCCTGACACTTGAAAGAAGAAACGAAACTGATAACCTATAAAATTTACCTTTTTTAGCCATACCTCATTAAAAAAAAAAAAAAAAGAAAAAGAAAAAGAAGAAGGAGAAGAAGAAGGGGTAGCAGGAGTGGTAACAGGAAATGGCAAATGTCATGCTCAATAAATGTTTTTCCTGTATGCGATTATGTTCTTTTAATTCATATTAAACTATAGCATTGTAGGCTGCTTTAACTCAAGAAATCGGGTATTGTAAACGGAGTTTATGGGAAGGCATGATTCATAGATGAGAAGTTTTTAGTTGTACCACTGGGCCATGTTCAAATTGAATTCTTCCATTTCCCGTCTACCCTTTGGGTTCCTCAGAGCAAATACTGTTGAAGAACATGCCTCAGCAATATTTCCTTAAAAACACAGACCCTTCTGGGTGAGAAACTACATCCTCCCTATAACACATAAGTAAGTCGCTTCTGATTAAACCTTTCTCAGTCCTTTCCTTCTTCCCTCCCTTGTACCCCCCACACCTAGACAGACTCTCCTCCTGACAAGGTACCCTTAAAAGGACTCAGTGACCATTTTCTCAGTCTTGAGTCATATGCAGGGGAGTTTGTCAGAAGGAAGATGCCCCTGAGCTGCTATAATAAGAGAAGCTCTCCTAAACTTGGAAGTTTGTAACATAAAAGCACTCTAGGAAGAATGAAATGGCAGCTGGGGACAGCACTTTAGGCCCTGGAAGCAATATAGCAGCTGTTAGTGGACAGCATTCCTCTTGTAGACGTCTATGTGATTTTCTTAGCCAGGGACACATCTGTGGGGCATTATGAATCTGCCAGAAGATTAAAAAATTCATTTACACTTATCGAAATGTCTGAGGGAACTATTTGAAATGTGAGAGTCCTTTGTAGCTTTTATGAGGAGGCCTTTTCGAAAGCAAGAAAAGTCATGTGTTGGAAAGGCCAGTTTTAAATTTAAGCTAAAAAAAAGAAAGTTCTTATTTTAGGACCGGAATAGTAGAGTGAATTTCAAAAAGTGGGAAAAAAAAGAGTAACATTCTTCTATGAGCTAACAAAATGTTATTAATATAAAATTATCAGTAGACCAAATTTTTTTAATGTTCCAACTCATCACTTATGTATTAATTTCTCTCTCTCCATCTACATATATGTACACATAACTACACAGATGTATTCTAAACTAGCCCAAATGTGAGGCATCTGCTCAAATGAATATATGTAAATGAATGTGTACAGGGCTTTTATATCTTTGAAAATATATCTTTAATTTTGAACTTTAAAAAGGAAAGGTAATATAGGGCAAATATTTTTATTTTCATGGAGTACTATGAAAATCTACAGTCTATAGCCTGGGAAAACTGAGGTTGAGAGAATATACCTTTGATTCTCTGAAATTACCGTAGCAATTGAATGCGACACTTCTGGCTCTCAGTTAACACAGTGCCTAGCACGGTGCCTGACACAGAGAGGATGATTATTATTATTTTACATTACAGAATATTATTTTCAGTTTTAAAAATTTCAGATGGTATATCAAGTTAAAGTTATAACATGAAGAATAGCATTTTGCAACATTAATTATGCAGCACTAGTGAAATATATAAAAATGTTGAAAATAAATTTAGATGGTCTGTGAGTTTTGATAAGATTTGAAGAGATCTATCCTGTTCTTGGAGCAAGATAAATAAGCAGCCGACAGATTATTACTTAGTATATAATTAGATAATCAGGAATGGACAAGCAGAAGTGGAGGTCACCTGCCCCAGTGGAAAGTCCTGATCACTTGTTCAGTTCCTACTTCCTCCCCAGAATGACCTATCATCATTTATTTGAGTAAACACACACACACACACACACACACACACACACACACACACACGGGGGAATAATAGATGTTTAGAGGACTCTTGGATATAAGAACTGAGTTGACAATGATATTTGAGATCGAAAGTGTTTTCTTCATCTCTCAACCCCCCATTGAGAAGAGGGGGTCAGTTAATAAATAGAGCTCAGTTCCATCTCATAGAGGGTCCACTGGACCCACCTTGGTCCAGCCTATGCTCATTTTCTGGTACCTCATGAATATATTTAGCTATTCATACAATCCTCACACTTCTTCCTTGACCTGCAGAGTAGGAGCTAGAGGAAAAGGTCAAGAGGAATCACTTGGAATTTACCCTCTCCTCAAGAAAGAAAATCAAAAACTCTGGCCATACACTAACTGACAGGGATATGAGGCCAAGTTTGTGGGTCAGTTGATATCCTGCATCTTCTCCATGGGATCAGATTGAAGCTCGTCTCTAGCAGTAGACCATATTCTTATTATGCTTTTTTCTTCTGCTCTGTCCACTTCAAGTTCTCCCCTTCCCCTGAGAATACTTTCCTGATAAGTCATTTTAACATTAATCCTTGACTTAGGCTCTTTTTTTTTTTTTAAAGATTTATTTATTTATTCATTTATTTATTTGAGAGAGAGAGAAAGAAAGAGAGAGAGATAACATGGGGAGGGGGCAGAGAGAGAAAGGGAGGGAGGCAAACTTTAGCAGACTCTGTGCTAAGTGTGGAGCCTGATGTGGGGTTTGATCTCATGACCCTAAAATCATGACCTGAGTCGAAACCACGAGTTTGATCCTTAATGGACTGAGCCACCCAGATGCCCCTGACTTAGGGTCTGTTTATGGATACAGACCAAGACATTTGAAATAGCACCCTCCTCTCTTTCTCTACATCTTTCATTTTTCCTTTCACTCATTTTATTTATTTATTTATTTATTTTTACATAGCTCAAAACTACTTCACATTATATTTCTAAATAATTACTTTTAAATTCATTTACAATGAACTCCCTAATTAGATTCTAAACCATCCTGAGTTTGGATACTTTGTATTGTTTTAGTTGATAGAACAGGACCTAAGCAATAGTATTAAAAAAAAAAAGTCAAATAAATGAACATATGAATAAGTAAATGAATTTGAAATAGTTTTCATTTTTACATATTTAACATATTTCAATTAACATATGCTTTTTACTATATGTTGGGCATGACCTCACAACCCTGAGATCAAGATCTGAGCTGACATCAAGAGTTGGACACTTGGAGCACCCGGGTGGCTAAGGCATTAAGCCTCTGCCTTTGGCTCAGGTCATGATCCCAGGGTTCTGGGATTGAGCCCCACATCGGGCTCCTTGCTCAGTGGGAAGCCCGTTTCTCCCTCTGCCACTCCCCCTGCTTGTGTTCCCTCTCTCGCTGTGTCTCTCTCTGTCAAATAAATAAATAAAAATCTTAAAAGCACCTGCTTTTTTCTATTCTTATTGTATATGTAGATTCAAATAGGATCAAGAAATTATTCTGAATAAAACTAAACTCATACGTAAGAATTTAGGAGTTTATATGAATGTAAGTGAAACCTAATTTTATATTTCGAGTATTTTTCCATATTTACAAAATGAATTATTTCCTTTTTATGTTGATAACCTATGTATTTGTATGTTAAATCCTTACATGCTATGATTTATCTATAGTTAGGAACAAAGTGTGCTCCTAATTACTCCTCGCTAATTTTTTATTTTAGTATTTTATAAATGAGTATTTTATAAATGAAACAGTATAACCTTTAATTATCCCAAGATGCTATTAATCTAAAGAATGTCAACATTTTGTGCAGTTAAGCTTCTGAAATTTGGTGTTAGGTGGTGGATATATTTTACTAAACCCAGTAAGTAATAAAACCTCCATAATTTTTAAAATTGAGCAGATTTTTGAAATCGTTGTGGTCTTTATAGCAATATTAACTTCTATAAAGATTTTCCTTTTTTTTTTACTTAAACAAATTGGTTGAATTATTTCACTACATATTTTATAGTAGCCTTTAAAATATAGTGAGATAAGTTAAAAATATAGGGCATTAAATCAAGAAGTTAACATATACTGAGAGAAAGCAGACACCAAGTTTCTCTTAAACTGTTGTGCATGTTATAAAGCCTAGAGATTTAAAACCTTGATACAATATTATTTGGTAAGAGTTCAGGGACAACAACAAGAATAAAAACAAGACAATTCAGTGGTTTTAAAGGTATCATCAAAGAATTAAGTCCAATAGAGGAGGTGACAGGAGAACTGACCGTCATCCCAACATTGCTATTATCTTACTATGTGATCAGTGTTGACTGAATGACAGTATAAATTACTACCATGTTTTTACTCTACCCCACACTTCCCTTTAATCCCATAGATGAGCCCATTTGAGTCACCTGGTTACAGTTGCTTACACGGTGATAGTTGTAAAATCAGGAAACAGAAACTGTGCATGTTTGACCTTTAAGTAACATAACATGGGTAAACTTAAGAGATGTGGAAGAATACTTCCCAGGTGCTACATACAGAGTGTTTGTCTTACTCCAAATTTGTATGTTAAATCCTTGAAATGAGATGGTATTTGGAGGGTGGAGCCTTTGAAAGGTGATTATGGAGGAAAGCCTTCCTGAATGGGATTAGTGTGCTTAAAAGGGACACTAGAAAGCTCCCTCCTCTCTTATTCCAAGTAAAATCACAGCTAGAAGGGGCCATCTATGTACCAGAAAGTGGGTTCTGTCCAAATACGGAATCTTCTTTGACCTCAGACTTCCGGACATTCAGAACTGTGAGAAATAGATTTCTGTTGTTTATAAAGCAGCAATCTATGGCATTTGTTCAAACAGCCCGAGCACTTAAGACACTGGACAGTGGCTCCCACACCAGAAGCGGTTAAAGTTCTGGACTGAGTTTTGAACATAACAATGATGGGAAGGGTGTAGTGAAGGAAGAGACTCTGTGCTTTAACCCCTCAACGCCTGAATGTTAGCATTCAAGTTTATAGGGTAATAAAACTACCTGCTGACTTTGGGTATCTGGGACTTTAAAGAAGCTGTGCTCTCCAGATTTGTCTGTCAAAACCTGAAAATCTTCAGCCTTGCAGGCATTTACTATAACGTGATGGCATGAGAACAAGAGAAGATAGATAGTTATCAGAGTTGGACGCAGAATAATTATATAGTTTAGTTTGCCCAGGACAGTCCTGATTTACATCTGCTTTTCAATATCATTTGTCTCAGATAACATGTCCCAGTTTCAAATGATGAATTAGATGATCGCTCTAGCTGTAAATGGTGAATACGGTTTGAAGTCTCCCTACCAAGCTTTCTACAGCCCCAGACTGGGACAAGAACAGAGCTGCATTTTACTGTGTCCCTGTCACTTTAAGGAGACATAACAAAATAACAGTTGAAAGAGCCATACATATGTAGCCTGCATTTAACTTGGGGCACTAAGATGAATGGAGAGGTGCCTATGGCTATATAATCATTTATATTGCATTAGATACAAATTGTGGCCCAGTAAAGAATACTAGCAAGCATTATGACCTTCTCCACCAGTGTCACTGTGGCACCTTGAAATTCCTGGTTCAAAGGAGTTACAGAAGGTTCTAAAACTTTACTGATTATAACCTGAAATGACTTTACCCGAGATTGAATAAGATTATGTTTTTGGTAATCACTTGGAATGAAAGTTTGAAACTAAGTTCAAGCTAAGTTCAGGTATGATTTTTTAAAAGACACATGTAGATTGAGACATGTGTACCTACTACAAGTGTTTCTCAAACTGTTCTCTGAGAAGTTCTACAGGTTGTCAGGGTGATATCAGGGTCAAAAGGGTATCTTGGGTGAGGGATTTGAGCTTGACACCTCTGCTTCAATCCGTTTGACTCTGTTTCCACTGGATAAAAGTATTTTAATTGAAGGGAAGATTTTGCTATTAGAATAATGATATCAGAATCACCTTTATTCCTCTCTCTCTCTCTCTCTCTCTCTTTTTCCCCCTCACAGCCTATATCTGACACATCTGGCTTACTGCTTCTATTTTCAAAAGTCTGATCATTTTCTACTATCCCCACTGTTATAAACCATGTTCAAAACCATTATCATTTCTCACCTGTATTATTGCAATAACCTCCCAACTGGTTCCCTTTTGCTCCCCTTGTTACCCTACAGTCTATTCTCAACAGAGCAGCTCAAATAATGCTTTTTAAAAGATAAGTAAAATCAGGTCACTTCTGCGCTCACGATTCTTCAATGGCATCCCTATCACTTAGGCCCTATACGACCTGCCCCATATGGTATCTCACATCACAAAGACTTACAGGAGCTGTCCCTCTCTACCCACTATCTTTTTGATCTTATCCCTTTCCAGTCTTCTCTTTTTTTTCTGTTTTGCCTGGCTTTGGGGCATCTTTGCTCTGTGTACAAATACACTAGTTAAAATTCCACTTCGGGATTTTTTGCATTTCCTAATCGCTATGACTAGCCTACTCTTTCCCTTGAACTGGCACTAAAAAATAAATTTGATGGTCCTAGACCAAATGATTTCTGAGATCATTTTTTTTTAATTTTAGTTCTGTAATTATAAGGAATTCTTGCACTGGAACACCTGGGATTGAATCAGATGTTCTTTCAAAACACCGTAAAGATGATGAACTCTGTCTCTGTTGCAGTGCAGCTGTGTCTATATGCAAAATGTCTATTTGTCTTCTGATAGGGGCATTTGGGACCTCAATGCCAAAAAAGTTACAAATACTATACATTCAACTTCTAATATTTGTGGGATAAGGTTACCATTACTATCTTATACCATGTAGCAAAGAATTAAAAAATTGCATTTGTTAAATTTGCAAACCTTCTATTTTTCACCATGATAAATTCAAAGAATCCTGTCTTGTTTTTATTATATAGAATCATTCCCATACTCTTCATTATTTAGATATTGTTTGTAATAATTTTTTAAGATCATGTTAAAAAAAAGAAATCACTGTTCAAAAATGTTAAACAGCCATATATTACTCCCAGAAATAGACATTAGAATGCAAACTAATCAAGAGAACCAGGTTCCAATGACCAAGTCAGCTAACTTTTTGAAGATTCAGTTAATTTCTTTTTTATATGTAGTTAGCAGCCACTGCAATAGCTCCCTATGGTCCTGACCACCTAGCATTCAGAGCTTTCTGTAATCCTGTGCCCTTGATTGTGAAATGGACTTGAATCAACTCATTGCTGATGAATAGAATATAAGGAGAGAAATGGTGGATAGTCATTTCTGAGATTAGGTTTTTATAAAGTCTATGGCTTCTGTCTTAGTTGCTGTCCCTCCCTCTGCTATATTAACTGTTCTGGAGGAAGTTAGCTTTCATGTCTTGAAGCAGCCTTTTGGAGGATCTCCCATACATGAGCGTGGCAGCAGATCTTCTGCTTCTGCCAACAGCCATGTGAGTGAATTTGGACATTAATCATCTTAAGACTAAAAGCCATATGAGTAGACTCAGAAATGATCCTCCCTAGTTGACCCACGATGGCTGTCCCATCATTTGCAGTCTTGTGAGAGATGCCATGGCACAAACACCCAGCTAAACTACTCTTCTATCTCTAACCCTTAACAACTGTAAGATAATAAATGTTTGTTATCATATCATATCCTAGGAATATAGGATCTAGAGATATGTTATCTAAGGAGAACATTATTATAACTATAAAGTCCTTTCTCCTGCCTTTTAAATCTTTCTCTGCTTTTCTAGGTACGATCAGACTAGACTGTAAGAATTGTCATTTTCACCAGTCAGAGTGAAAATAGTGAACTTGAAAAGAAATGTGATTTTGCATTGTGTTAAATGTCCAATTGTGTACATAAAATGTGTTTAAGGTACATTAATTTTGTCCTAAAACTCTAGTGTTTAAAGCACATTTGCCCAATTTCAGTCCAAAGAGATAAAATTAAGGCTACCAAGTCAGAGTGGCTGCTCTACCCTTCTTGCTTAAGAAAGGTCATGTAGAGGAGACTTCATTCCGTTCAGATCTGTGCTGCCTCAAAAGGACAGCAGTAGACAGGGTGGGCAGAAGACAGCAGCCTTGATCTTCATGACTCCTGTCCTTACATTCCAAGCTTATACTGATGCCCTTTGAAATCACATATTTTGATCCTTCTGGTCCATCCACATTGCTATGGTTTTAATTGGTCATAGTCCATGATATCAAGCCATCACTCATGGCCTTGCTATATTACAGCTCTTGTACCAGGAACTGCGAGCATCCCTGATCCTTTTATTTGTATGAAAGGAGAAATCTTTCAACATTATTTATATAACCAGCACCTCCACAGCTCAAAGCAGTAGCCCGCAGCCTCAGCTTCCTCCAATCTTTTAGAGCCTTTATAGGGGTTTCAGTATTTTTATCTCAGCCACTTTCTCGTAGCTAAACTTCAATGTGCATTTATATATAAGGAAACATGCAGACAAATATATATGTTCATACAAAATAAATATATTTTTCTTTCTTTCCAACTAAAAGCGTGTTATAATTATACGTTAATAAAATAGGTACAAAAATAATTGCATTTTTACTGTATAATAGATGCCACCATATATTAAAATGTACATAAGTAGCACCTTAGCCATAGACTAAAATGAACCAATCTGTTTTTATGTCCCCATTAAAATAAGTAATAGAAAGTTGCCTATTCACACACACACACACACACACACATGCACACACGTATACACAATTTTCTCCTCAGAGAACATACAGCAACAACATCCTGCTATTTCTTCAGGTATTTTCATAAGCAAATCATCTTTAGAGTACTCTGATAATTGTCCCCAAGTGCACTTCTTGAATTATTTTTAGTTAGGTGTTGACATATATACTAATAATTCTCAGGTTGCATATGTTTTGGAAAATGCTGGGTTAAACAAAGTAAAATATATTTTGTTGCCTCAGGAAATATTAGGCTTTAGCAGGCTTATATGCATTATAGATATGCAACAGGGGCCTGGAGGATACAACATGCCTCAAGAGAACTGAGGAAGAATTTTTTTTTTTTTTTTAATAATGAAACATATTTGGGGAAAGAAAAAGGAGAAAGAAATAAAGAGAAAGCAAGGAAGGAAGGAAGGAAGGAAAGAAGGAAGAAAGGGAGAAAAATAGGGGGACATATATTACTTTTGTAACGCGTTAGAAGACAGAAAGAAGAGGCGTACCTCGGTAGCTCAGTCAGTTAATTGTCTGCCTTCAGCTCAGTTCATGATACCAGCATCCTGGAATCGAGCCCTGTGTCAGACTCCCTGCTCAGCAGAGAGTCAGCTTCTCCCATTCGCCCTGGTTATGTGCTGTTTCTCTCAAATAAATAAATAAAATATTAAAAAAAAAAACTGAAAAAAAGATTAGATGGTCACTGGCTGGAATCCACCTAACATGTTATTGAACTTTTACATATGTTGTAACTATTACATTGTAAGTGGCCCTGGAGACAGCTATTAATGAGAGAAAAAAGAGAGATTGAGAGAGAGGAAGTGAAAGATTGGTTGGATGAATCATTTGGGAGAACTAGAAAACCATTACAGAAGATCTTTAGCTTGGTGATACGCATCTTTTAACCATCCAGTAATGGAGGTCAGCCTGGGGGGAGACATGAATGAGCTTCTACTCATCAGCTGCCCTGGAATGGAGGCAGAGTGGTGAAAAACACAATGTTTCCTCGACTTAGTCATTTGACTTAGACTTATTAAAATAAAGCATCATTCTTGTTTTACAAAAATGAGGCCATGACCTATTAGAGTACTTCCTTATATTAAAATGTTTATCACATTAAAATTCACTCGATGATATAAGATTCTTTTATGAAGAAATAGGTTGCTGTGGGTGAACACTGAGAGGCACACAAATTGTGACCAGTGAAAGTTGTTTCATAATAACAACTGGAATCCTGGAAGCGTCCTTGTATTTCTTTCTCTGTTGATCTTATCTCTTAACTATTTCTCCATTCATAGCACTATTTCCATTGGCCAATCTCATACAATCCTTATTTCACTCCTCAACTCTTGTCCCTATCACATTTTCCTGCAGCTTTATCCTTCCACATCCCTTTTTTACTTTCTCACCAGAATTCTTTTTTGAAATAAATTAAAAAAAAATTTTTAATTTTTTTTTTTTTTTTTTCCTGAAATGAAATCTGATCATGTTGCTGTAGGGCTTATCTGCAGTGGTTCTCAGTTTCCCAGGGGGGAAAGTCTTAGCTATTTTGTGTGTGTGCGTGTATGCATATCTATTAGTATTTATAATTATATATGTTATATATGTAATATATATTACTTATAATATGTATTATATTATTGTGATAGTTCAGTTATTTCATGATTTTATGCTTTTGTACCTGCTCTTTACTTGCTTATAATGCCTTGTCCAGTTCTATACACTTGACGGGGTCCCTAGAACTACTTAAAAGAACCCAAAACCAAAAAACGAAAAACCTCAAGATTTCTAAAAACATAATGTGGACAAGCTCTATAAGGTGTACTTTTTAAACCTTTTTAAACAGGCTTGTTTTCCACATGAACCCTTATTTAAATTTTTCTTAAAGACATTTTAATTTTCTTTTTTGTTCTTTGGACAAAGATCAAAAGATCTTCTTAAAGATCTTTTAAATCCTCTCAATAAACTTAAATAGTCCTTATGCACCTAGGAAATAAAGAAAAAATAGAATTAACCAGTTCTCCCACTCAGAGACATGGGAGACTTAGAAGAGAGTAAGTATTACAGTGTTTAATGAAGATGTGAAATGTGAAATACCTAGTTAAGTAGCTCTTAATAATAATTTTGACTAACATAGTATGTTACCAATTGGTAGTTTATTGTGCTATAAATCTTGCAACCACTTTCCTGCTTAAATATTAAAGTGTGCGATTTAAACTATTTGCTGAAAGGGCTTTCCAGATCTAAAGCTACACAAAGCAGTAATTCTCATCAATCAGAAAACAAACAAAAACCAAACAAACAATGACTTTTATAGTTGGAAGAATTTCTCCTGACACCTCAATTTCCTATTCAGTTAGCGCAGCATAGATCCATCTTTTTTTCCTGAGCTGATTAAAATATATGTGCACATCGTATTCTTGAATGAATTAATCAAGAAGAGGAGTAATAGCACATAAAGAGAGATCATTTGGTATTGGAAGAATGTCAGCCACCTTGAGGCACTAAAAAGACTACATAATATTGAGCGAATGATAATCCTTAATTATGTTAGTCCAAAGATACAATCAATCTATAAGCAGTGGCTTCCATTATGATTTTCTTATTTAGGCAAGAGCACTGGTTTTTATTTTGACATCTTTATTTGGCCTATTTTCTCTAACCTGGGACATCTCTCACATACATTTCCATGTACTTCCCCTCACAATTACAGAGAAACAATAGGTGCTATTTTTATGTATGTTGAAAGTTTGAGGGATACCTGGGTGGCTCAGATGGTTAAGCATCTGCCTTCAGCTCAGGTCGTGATCCCAGGGTCCTGGGATTGAGTCCTGCATCAAGCTCCCAGCTCAGCAGGGAGCCTGCTTCTCCTTCTCACTTTGCCTGCTGCTCCCCCTGCTTGTGCTCTCTCTCTCTGGCAAATGAATAAATAAAATCTAAAAAAAAAGTTTGATTGGACCTGAGTGGCTTAAAACAACAACAACAACTAAAAAACTAAAACCCTGTGCTCTTTTCCATGGGAACTGCCATTTTCCAGTGATTCACCAGAATGATTAACACAAAGGGAAAAGAAAAGAAGCACCCATTATATGCACTTTAGGTCTTTTAGAAAACACAGAATTGCTTATTTAGCCATATACACATGAATCTACAAGCAAGGTGACACTGTCACATTGAGGTAATGGGCACTGTTCTAAAAGGATTGCCCCACAAATGTTACTATGATGGAAATGGAAGAGTCTACCATGTTTTATAAGTATGCTGTTGACATTGTTGTAAACAAACAATGGCAAGAGTCTTGCCAAGACAGTTAATGCATGTATTGAGCATACACACTATAAGAGCTGTGATAGCTCCTAGAACTCAGTAGGGAAAATGATCAAAAAAGAAGGAAGCCAAAGAGAAAGGTTCCTGGATTCACTCAAATCAACAACCTGCTTCACCCAGAGAAACACACTTTGTGAGAACCAGTGGAAAGGAGCCTTAGCTGTGGGAACATTTTCCTATGAATTCATTGCATAATTCATTGTATAAAACCAAACAAAACATGAGATTGTAAAAGTCAGCTCTCTGTTTTTTCTCTAAATTGTATACAAATCTTGTGTCCCCTCCCCCCAGATAAGCATCTAAAGCAAACTTTAATTGTGTCCTAACTCACTGGGTCATGTCTTTACTATTAAAATTTTGTGTTTTTCCTGCTGGGCAAAAACAAAAAGTTTGACCATACCTCTGCTCTCCATACGAGAAAATGATTCAAGTATTCTGCTATGTGTCTGCTAGGCAATGAAAATGGAGTGTGTTGAATGAAGTAGATATGGGTTTCTTCAAATCATTTTGCTCTTCCATATTAATAGAAAACCTCCCTTTTTGGTCAAATCTGTTTATTTCTTTTTCTCCTTTTTTTTCATTAATTTTTATTAACATAATTTTTACCTCTGCTCTCCTGATTTTTCTTTAGGTTAGCTTAGTTCCACTCCTTTATTTATTTATCCAGTCCTGGAGGTGAGGAAAGGATAAGCAAACCTAGTTGGAGAGATTAAAAAGATAAACTGGAAGGCTAGGGACAGAGCTAGAGAGGCAAAAAATATAGTGGGGGCCAAATTGTAGTGCTACTATTAATTATTTTTTCTTTCTGAAGGAAACAAAAAAATTAATTCATAAATTAATAACTTGTTCTTTCCTCTGCCTTGTACATTCTTCTAGATCAATGCCTGCTTAGCTCATTCTCATAAATTAGCACTTAGCTTGTATATCACTTCCTTTGAGAGGATTTTCTTAATCAACCAACAGAAAATATTGCTACCTCATCAATTACATCACATCACCATGTTTTGATTTCTCTTGCATGTCACCCATAATCCTCTGGACAGACTTTATTTTCTTTCATGTTGATTGTCTCCTTCAAATAAAAAAGTCATCTCCATGTGGACAAGGTTCTTATTTTTCTTTAAATTCTGTATCTTTAGTATTCAAAGAAAAGACATATTTAAAAAAAATTCTATAAAGGTATTCTTTTCTTTTTGTAGAAGATTATAATTAAATTCGAGAGCAGAATAACTAGAAACAGACTGAATAATAAAATGTGTGTTGTGAATGATGAGTTCAGGTTCAGTGATGAGAGAAATCAATATGGCTAAAAACATGTGGGGAAGACTCCATAGACGATAGAGCTTCAAAATGGCCTCTGCAGAACAGGCAAAGAGAAGAAAGGGCCTTCCGAGGGAGAACAGCATGCATAGAGATATGGAGGTAAGAATTAGACTTAATGCCATTAAATGCTTAATTCCACGTCACCTGTTTCTAATTTTTTTCATGTGAGGCTGTCATTTGAAATTACCCTCCTGAATTTTTTAAAACATGAAGCCAGATATTTAACACCATGACTTCCTGAAGGAATGGGATGTAAAGGCATCACTTGTCTTTGCGCTCAAGTGTAGCTCTCAATAAGCTTCTGTTCAATGAAGTGCTGTCTTTCTGACAAGACAGATGAGGCGGTGACATTGTGATGCTACTGGAGACTGTGCAGGCTGTGGCTTTCACAGCATGGATTTGTCAGGCTGTTCTGGATTTCATTTGGGAAACCTGAGGAACATTTTCAGGAGGATGTCTGCATAAGGTTGCCTACGAGTGTCTCGCCGTGGCCGGAGGCCAGCCTATACACATTGTCTTCTCTCACATTTTTGGTTTAGAAGCTGACTGTCAATTCATCACTCTCCATCTGATAAAAACTCTGCTGAAAGATCATTTTCTTCCATGGGGTATTTACTTAGTTGAAGGGAAGCAGATAAATATGAACTTTTTAATACGGGGGGAAGGGCGTAGCTGAATTTTTCTTGTGACCACCTTTGATTTGGGTTGGTGGCTTGGTGTGGATATGTGTGTGTGTGTGTTTGAGTGCGTGTGTCTGCTTTCTTCTTCCTTATCTTTTATTGCTATATTGACAGGAATCTGCGCCCTTCTGGATTGTACAGTGCTGACATAAAAAACAATCCATTTTGAAATGGCTGTGTAAAAGAATAATTGACTGGCAGGAAATACAAGCAAGCAAGAAAAAGGGAATACAGATGGTAAATAACTAGAGATCTGAATGCTATCAACATTAAAAATATGGACATATGTCAACAAGGAGGCTTTGACTTACTAAATAACAAGGAAACCCTTAATTGGAGGCATCATATTCTTTCTTTTTTTTTTGTTTTTTTTCAAAATTTTATTTAAATTCCAGTTAGTTAACATATAGTGTGCTATTGGATTCAGGAGTAAAATTTAGCAATTCATCCCTTACATATAACACCCAGTGCTCAATCACAACTGCCCTCCTTAATGCCCATCACCCATTTAACCCATCCCCCACCCACCTTCTTTCCAGCAACCCTCAGTCTGTTCTCCACAGTTAAGAGTCTTTATGATTTTCCATCCTCTCTTTTTTGTCCTTTCCATATATTCATCTGTTTTGTTTCTTAAATTCCACAGATGGTTGAAATCATATGATATTTGTCTTTCTCCAACTGACTTACTTCAATTAGCATAATACACTCTAGCTCCATCCACATCAATGCAAATGGGAAGGTTTAATTATTTTTGGTGACTGAATTTGGTGTGTGTATATACACAGACGCATACAGACACACAGACACATACACATATACCACCTCTTCTTTACCCATTTATCAGTCAATGGACATTTGGGCTCTTTCCATAGTCTGGATATTGTTGATAATGCTGCTATAAACATTGGGATGCATGTACCACTTAAAATCTGTATTTTTGTATCATTTGGTTGAATATCTAATAGTTCAAATGTTGAGTTGTAGGGTGTTCTATTTTTAACTTTTTGAGGAACCTCCATACTGTCTTCCAGAGTGGCTATACCAGTTTTCATTCCCACCACTAGTGAGAGAGGGTTCTCCATTCTCTGCATCTTCACTGACATATTTGGTTTCCTGTACTGTTAATTTTAGCCATTCTGACAGATGTAAGGTAGTTCTCTCATCATGGTTTTGATTTGTTGATGGTGAGTGATATTGAACATTTTTCATGTGTCTGTTGGCCATCTGGATGTCTTCTTTGGCAAAATGTCTATTCATGTCTTCTGCCCATTTCTTAAATGGATTATTTGTTTTTTAGGTGTTGCGTTTGATAAGTTCTTATACATTTTTGGATACTAACCCTTTATCAGGTGTGTCATTTGCAAATATCTTCTCCCATTCCATAGGCTGCATTTTAGTTTAGTCAATTGTGTCCTTTGCTGTGCAGAATTTATCTTGCTGAAGTCCTAATAGTCCATTTTTGCCTTTGTTACTCTTGCCTTGAGAGATGTCTCTAGGAAGAAGTTGCTATGGAGGCATCATATCCTTGATTTCCCGTAAGGCCATCCCTACAACCATAGACTACAGATGATACAGGAAAGCTGAGGACTCCATATATATTCAGAATAGATAGTCTTACTATCGGAAGTTTCTATAATCATGAATGATACTTCTTATGATCATTAGTGACTTCCATAAAAATATTACTGAAATCAAATATAATGATATACTAAATATTAGGTTAACAGTTACTTAAAAGCTTTCCTCAATGTGTATATAATCTTATACATATTTGAGTACATGTTATTGTGGCATATTTCTATAAATGTACCATGGAGATTCTAAATGTAGTTGTCACCCAGTGTAAGTGGTTACTATCTTTGAGGAATACTGGAGGACATTAGAAATGAATAGAAATAATTCTTAACAAAGTTTTATGCTTGTTAGAGATATTTTCCTTAAAAAAAGACATAGTACAAAAAGGTAACTTAAGCAATTATATTTTGGATTTGCATTAAATGTAAATGATAAAGCAGGACAAAACAAATAACCAACATAATACTCTTGGTTAAATAAGCTCATAATTTGGAAATGTGTCAATATTGCATTCAAAATATACCCCATTTTGGGCAAATATTTAAAGAAATTATAGGACAGTTAATTATAAAGTTTTAAAAATCAAACCATAAGTGATTTATATTTACTTTGAAATGTTATAGAATTATTTCAAATCTACTGGACTTGATAAAACACAGAAAATAGAAATACTAAAAGGATTTCCAAGATTCAGACACCCATATCTTCCAAATTGTGATAAAAGATTTGTAGGTGAAAGTACAGAACTGTACTTAATTGTCTACTTGTTTATTCATTTATTCAATCCTTCATTCATTTACAATTTCATTATACTTGTTAACAGATCATTTGGTGAGCTGATTGAATTAATTAGTTTATTTAGTCTAACTTAGTAATTTCCTAACAGCTCCTGGCTGAATTTTGGTCAAAAATTTCTGTTCTACTTTATAAAAGAGATCATGTAGAGGAAAATGTATTGCCTGGGCAGAGTCATACTGTTGTAATTAGTTTGGACTCATATAAATGCTAAAGTGAAAGAAACAATGCACATTTTTCTTTTGTGACTTCATTTTCACTTTCTGAATGTTCACTCCCCATTCATCCATATTAATTACCTTCATTTACTGATGCATTTGTATTCTCAAACTCATCTTTTGACTTGTTCTTTTGTCACTTTATGTAAGGCAAGTATTTAACTTATTACCAATACATGCAGTTTTGGAATAGCAATAACTTTCCCTGTTTAAAGAAAGTCAAGTTTTAAGCAGCTAAAGTGTATAGAATTTAGGGAGGTAGGGTGTGGCATTTAGGGAGTATCTATTTCATAGGGGAAAATATGAAAGGAAGAAAAAGAAATAAACATTTATTAAACTCTGTTATGTGCCAGTTACTCTGCACATACATGTATACATTTTATCTTATGTAATGCCCAAAATGATCTCATGAGTTGAGACTTATTATCATATTATAAGTAATATATATTTTTGATAATGAGATCTGAAAATTACCCATTTGATATGGTTGCCAAGTATCTGACTACCCATTATAAGAGATTCGGGTTCCATTAGCACAGAATTCCTCTAAGGTAATGCAGGCTACCGTGTGAACAGGTGTCATATGATACTCTTTATGTTACTCTATGTTAACTGGCAATTGGGAATTGGCACAAGAATGCTGATACTCTGGCTTTAACTGTGAAAAATAAACAGTCCTTTCTCTCTGACCTAACAGTATTGCATATCCTCTACCACCATTTGTGAGACTGTGGAAAGCTAACTTGTTAGGTTTGAAATAAAGTAAAGTCTTAGACCCTTTATGTTCTTGATAATGATGTCAAGATTTAATTGGTAGTTTTATTTCTTAATGGTACATGAAATAATGGTATGTTTAAAAATTAATGGCTTCTTAAGATCCAATGGTATGTAGTATCCAACTATATATTCCTCCATTTATATAGCATAGAATCAATAGATTTCTAAGAATCTCATCAAGCCATCAAGTTCTTATAGCACGGAGCTGACCAGAACATGGCAGCATCCCAATATTTTCACCTAAAATTAGAACCAGAGGGAAGCCCTCACTTTGGCTTTAGTCATGACCTCTACTTCATCCCTTTTGGAGCTCTGTTTTGGAAAGCATTTGATTCTGGTCCACCTAATCAATGCATACTTTTTTTTTTTAAAAAAGATTTTATTTATTTATTTGACAGAGATCACAAGTAGGCAGAGAGGCAGGGAGAGGGAGAGAGGGGGAAGCAGGCTTCCGGTTGAGCAGAGACCCGATGTGGGGCTCAATCCCAGGACTCCGGGATCATGACCTGAGCTGAAGGCAGAGGCTTTAACCCACTGAGCCACCCAGGTGCCCCTCAATGCATACTTTTATTCTCACTTTCCACTCCCACCTTGTAAATAGTCCCCTGGAATACTTTCTTGGAGAAGATATATTTGACAATGCTGGCTTCAGGATGTTTTGACTATAACACCATCTTCCTTTTATCTTTTTAAAAAGAAATCAGCAAGCCAACTTGTTACTTTAGTGTGAGACATAACTGTGAAAGGGCCAAGACACTTCTGTCTTAGAGTTATATAGTATCTCCCTGTAGACAGGCAGTATGGGAAGACAAATCACCATTACACGGTTTTGTGGTGGGCACTGATTAGATAATATTAATGTTATTCTGTTGTTTACTAGCATCTGATTAGAAAAAAAAAGAAAGAAAGAAAGAAAGAAAGAAAGAAAGAAAGAAAGAAAGAAAGAAAGAAAAGAAAAGAAAAGAAAAAAGTACAAAAACCACCAATATCCCTGCCTGGGACATGGCCCAGGGTGTCATTTGCCAAACTGGTGGAAGGTTAACTCAATAGTTTCATTCTTCAGATAATTGTTTAGCTTTGGGCATAAGAAAAAATTCTAGCTATTAAAATATGAGAGGAAGTAGACTGAGGATTTCTGCCAAAGAGACACACTTCTTAAGAACATTGTTGTTTTTTTTTCTTTTTTTTAAAGCAATTTTATTTATTTATTTTTTTAAGATTTTTAAATTTTATTTATTTGACAGAGAGAGAGAGATCACAAGGAGGCAGAAAGGCAGGCAGAGAGGGAGGAGGAAGCAGGCTCCCTGCTGAGCAAAGAGCTGGATGTGGGGCTCGATCCCAGTACCCTGAGATCATGACCTGAGCCGAAGGCAGAGGCTTAACCCACTGAGCCACCCAGGCCCCCCTGAACATGGTTTTGAGTAGACATTTGAAGATGACAAAATGTAGCTCCAGATGCAGAATTAGCTTGTAGGCAAAGCCAAAGTACTGAGAGACACCAAGGCAAAAGATTAAATCTCCGAAATCACCAAACTCCACTTATGTCACTCGGTACTGTACTCAGCAGGTAACTTTTCTGGGCTCACATTTTACATGTCTCTTTTTTGCCCTCCTTCCCTAGCAGGAGTTAAGGGGGTAGCGGGATGGAGGAGGTAGGAACAGAAGATAGCACGTGCACTCTCAGTCACTTCTGATCTCAGCCTTCTCATTAATTGCCAGCCTACTTTCCTTCTTCCCTAGCTAAGAAGAGGGAAGTCAGCTTTCTTAATTCACATTCAATTAATTGCTGGCCTTTTTCTTCCTTTCTCTCTAATACCAGGTATAGAATTCTTTTAATATTGGAGATTACAGTGTTCTTTTTCTCTGATGTCTTTATGTGGGACAGGGAAAGGAATATTCAGTGGTAATGAAAATAAGCCAGTCTTTGATATAACAGTTCCTAACCACCACAAATGAATACTCCATGTGTCATATTTCTATGCATGTAATTAGCCAGCATATATTTTTATTATGTATAGCCTTTTAATCATGACTTCCCTAACTAAACAAAATATGGCTTCATACATTATTTACTGTCTTATGCAATTTGTTAGTTCTTATACATTATATCATTTACTTTTAATAAAGTTGTTTTTATACTTGTTTTATGGTAGTTGGTTGAGAGTTTCAATACATCAGATATTGAAACTCATTTATCAGACCATCACAGTTATGATCTGATTGAGGTTTTTTTTTTCCCATTTTGCAATTTAATATTTGCTTTTATTGATAATCAGAGAAGCACTTACATATAAAAAATAACTTTCCCATTTCAGCTATCCTAGGTGCATTGTTCTGTAGGACATAATTCTCTTTCATAATCACAAAAGTGCCTCAAAAGAGAGTTTTGTACTATTTCTTTTAAAAGAGTCTTTTGAAATGTAATATTTTCATGACCACATATAATTTCCTGGAGCCTTTTCATCAAAGGCTAAATGCTAGCTTTTATCTCACTCACTTGATACAATTTTTCACATTTTATGTCACAGGTTTTAATTTTTCTTCAGCAACTATATTTTTAAACTTCAAATGGTAGTGAATTCTATGTAGCTTCCAAACCACTGATCAGGCTATTATAAGCAACACCTTGTTACTCATCGCGCACCCCTGTGTTACTTTCTTTCACGCTCGCCACAGTTACAAATGGAAGAAGGGTTAAGGTGAGATCATTTCAATCACTTTGAGTATGAATGAATAGTGACCTCTGCAAGGTAAAGCCAAAGCTTAGAATTTGAGTATGGCAGTGAATACAGGGACCTGTTAATTCTAAGGATGCCCACCAAAGTATAAGCCAGAACACGTTTAATATTAGGGATTAATATATAGTCAGGCAAGCCTCAAATAGACTTGGAGATATGTTTGAACCAAGTTCAAGATTCAAGAAGCTGTCACCACTGTTCTTTAACATAGTCTTTAACATCCTGCCAATATAATAAGATTGTACACAATAAATGGTAAAAAAAAAAATCATTATTTACAGATGATATAGCATTATATTTGTTAGAAACTGCATCTCACCTGAGAGTCCTGAAAAGCAGTGGCTTATACAAAATGAGAATTTATTATTATTGTTATTATTTCTGTACATTAAAGACTACTGGAAGTAGGAAGTTTAGTACTGGTATGAATTTCCTGACATCATTGGAGAATAAGGCTTCTTCTAATTTTTGTTCCATCTTCTTTAAAGCATGATTATTCTTCATGTTTTTAAGATAACTACTGGACCTAGCCATCATTATCTAGCTTGGGCAAGAGGGATCAGAACAAAGGTAAAGGAGAAAAAAAAAATCATGGCTTGGTGAGTTTTCCTGTTATTTAAATGTATTTTTTCTAGGAAGTCCAGTTAAGAATTTCCATTTACACAGACTATATCCCACGAGCATCCTATTCTCCAAGTGAAATGGAGAGATAGTTTTAAAATTTACATTGATACATCAAATAAAATCAGGGATCTCTTAGTAATGGAGATGAGAAGGACCATTGGGTAAGGACAAGGTAGTCTCTGCCACAATTAAGTATTAAAAAACTAAAGTGAAGCAACGGAAAATTCCTGTAAATAATGAGAATAGTTAATATGCTGATTATATCTAAGATAGATACACACAATCTAAGTGTATTTTTCTAAAGATTTATTTACTTGTTTCAGAAAGAGAGTGAGTGAGAAAGAGAGAGAGTGAGAAAGAGAGAGAGTGTGCACAGTGGGAGGCAGAGGGAGAGGGAGAGAGACTCTCAAGGAGACTCCCTGCTGAGCAGAGCCAGACTCAGGGCTTGATCTTGGGGCCCTGAGATCATAATCTGAGCCAAAATCAAGAGTTAGCTACTCAACCAACTGAGCCACCCAGGTGCTCTTAAATGCATTTTTATTATGCCAGCTGTACTCAGAAGTTAAATTGAGGAAACAATAGCAAACACTACCAAAAATTCCTAAATATTTAGACATCACTCTAAAAAGAAATACAGGACACTTAGTTGAAGTTCTTCATCCTCTCTGCTGAGAAAAGTAAAGAAAGTTTGAATAATATAAGACACATGCCATATCTTTAAATAAAAGACAAAATGATTTAAAAACAAAAACAAAAACAAAACACCTCCATATGTGTTGGTTCAGTGTAAAGCCCGTGAAATGCCATTTTCCCCCTCTTCATCTTGTTCTCAAAATTACCAAAACAAATAATAAAGGCAGACTATTAAGATGTTTTTAAATGTTACAAGCATAGATTTGCCTTACCAGATATAAAAATGTGTTATGTTATAAAAATAAAATAATGCGATTATGAAAATAATATACAACTGAAGCCAGATCAATAGAAAAGACCAAACTGTCACAAAACAAAATACAATATATATGTATATTGTATTTATTATATTCTTACTATATAATAAAGACATTACATTACAAAATACTATATATGTATATTGTTTTTATTATATTCTTACTATATAATAAAGACATTACATGTTATAGGAAAGAAGTAAAAGTTTCTGCAAATGTATGGAAAAGTGGTCTTAAAAATAAATAATCAAGGGGTTCCTGGGTGGCAGAGTTGGTTGAGTGTCCGACTCCTGGTTTCAGCTCAGGTTGTGATCTCAGGGTCATGACATTGAGCCTTGATACGGGCTCCCTGCTCAGCACGGAGTCTGCTTAAAATTCTCACTGATTTCTCCCTCTGCCCTTTCCCCCACCATGTGCACACTCGATCTTTCTCTCTCTCTGTCTGGAATAAATAAATCTATAAAAATGTAATCGTCATGTGATGTGATGAGCACTAGGTGTTTGTTATATGCAACTGATGAATTATTGAACTCTACATCTAAAAATAATGATGCTCTATGCGTTGGCTAATTGAATTTAAATTAAAAAATATAAAAGTTTGACCATTGTTATATTCAAAACACCCAAATCCCAGATGAATTAAACAATTAAAAGTAAAACACACAAACAACAAATGAATTTAAAAATCTAGAAAACACTAGTAATTAGCTGATTTAAAATTAAATTAAAAAAAAAAAAAAAGCTTTCTGAGCCTGTAGCTGAAAATTATAAGGAAAAGACTGATAAATTTTCCAGATTAAAACTTTAAAAAACTTCTCCATGTTAAAATAGAAAATACCTGAACATTCAGAAACATATTTAAAATAAAACTGACAAAGAAAGTAGACATAGAGGCATGACTGAAGTCTAGTCACTGGGCAATGGAGTACATGTCACAAAAATGATTAACTGGGAAGTATTTTGTTGATAGTATAGTATAACTAAGCACAGCAATGCAAAAAAACTGAGGATTTTGGAGGGGAAGGGGTAGGGTGGGGTTAGGTGAGCCTGGCGGTGGGTATTAAGGAGGGCATGTATTGCATGGAATACTGGGTGTGGTAGATAAACAATGAATCCTGGAACACTGAAAAAATAAAATAAAATAAAATAAAAAGCCTTAATTTCAATTTACCTAAGACTTATAATTGGCAGGTTTTTACAACATATTAATAGGTTTTCTCAAGGTAGACCTCTCTCTAACATGTGCACAATTTCATCACTGTGAGTTTTATTAAATCATGGCCAAATCATAAGTTCTGCCCAGTAGCATATGCCCTGAAGAACATATAAAATATAGGGTCTACAAACTTGTTTATCTAGTTTATAACCTTTCAAGTTTTGTTACTATGTTCTTCCCAATAGTGTATTTCAGCTTAATATAATTTACTGCTTTGCTGCCATCCAGGAGATTTCTATAGTTCTCATGCTTCTATTTATTCTTAAAGTGCCTACATGAATATATTTTATTTCAACAGCTATAAAATGTCTGCTAGCTAGTTAGAAATCATTACATTTGGAAAAGAAAACCAACTCTAAATCAAATTGAATATGCATGGATCTTTAAAAGGTCTGACCTTACTTAAACAAATGTTACCTTAAGAAAGCAATTGATTTCAAGGAAGATCAATTATGATAAAAATCACTAACTCCAAAAGAGAAAACTTGTCTTTGAAAATGAACATGACATGAATTCTTTGGATTCTAATACTATGTATGCCATTAGAAAAATGAAATGCCTTTACCACAGAGAAGATACAGAAATGTATATGAGACAATTGATCAGATAATAATTAGTTTCTTGGTCTTTAACTTCATTATTATTATTCATGGAATAAATAGATCTTATGTGCCAGAACTAGGTCTTTTTCTAAATTTTATAAACTGTTTTAAAGGAATAACTACCTTTATTCTTAGGGAAAAAAATTTAATAAGACTTTTCTTGACTCAAAAAAATAACTGATTTATCTTGGTTAATGTTAATTCAAGACCTAAGTTGATTACTTTGCTGGATATATTATCTTTGAACATATGAGCAAATAAAATACTCCTTCCAGATAAGGGAGTTGCTTATTGATATAAATTATCTATGGTTTATCTTTACTATTATCAAAAGAGTGGCAAAAATTATGATTTATACTACTGTTTTATTTGTTGAAAATAAAGCCGAGCCCCACAAACCAATATATTTAAATGACAATTAAAAACTCACTCAAAATTTGAATAGCAATTAAATGGTTAAGCCTTCTTTTCCTTTTCCCACATTTTAGCTTAAGCAAATTTTTACACAATATTTTAAATTTGATAGATATTTTAATAGGTGTTAAATTTGTTTTGTTTTCTCAAAAATCTTATTCGCAACAAAATGTCTTCCCTTTTTTTTAAAGGAAAATACTGATATGTATAATCGCTCACTGCTATGCTGTGTAGACTGTCAGAGTTATAAAATAATGAGTTTGAAATGATTAAATAAAAGCCTTTCCTGAGTTGCTATAGTGTGAAGACCAAAAGAATAAGCTATTTTAATGGGCTTGCAAAAGAAATGTTATGATGTCCCTGTTTCTGGCCAATGTGGATGTGTTTTCTGCAGGGACCTTGTCTAAGTTTGCTAGGGCTGCCATATCAAAGTACCACAGATTGGATGGTTTAGCCAACAGAGATTTATTGTCTCAGAGTTTTGGAGGCTAGGAGTCCAAGATCAAGATGTCAGCAAAGTTGATTTATTCTGGGGCCTCCCTCATGCGCTTCTAGATACCCATTTTCTCCCTGTGTGTTCACACGGTCTTTCCTCTGTGCCTGTCTGTGTCTTAATCTCTGCCTCATATGACATCAGCTATAATGGATTAAGTCCCAATCCCACCCAATGACCTCATTTAACTTTAATTTGCTCTCTAACAGTTATATCTCCAAATATAGTCACACTCTGAGGTTCTGGGGGTCAATACCTCAACATATCATAACTTAACTCTGGCAAGACCTGAATTTCCCTGCCAAAGGAATTTAAAATATCTCTATCATCATCACAGTAGGCAAAACCGTGATGACAAAGAGAATGCTGACTAGGGAAGAAAGAATATGGCTTGTGATCAACATGAACAGACTAAGAAAGCTGAAATTAAAGAGTAAGAAAATACACAGCCATTTCTTTCGACTAAGGAAGTTGGCAGTCACCATTTTGGATAATACACTGGCAGTAAGGAAACTGATCTGATTAGTCCCACCAGCGTAGGTGAGTGCTGTTATATTCAGTATTTGTTTATGACCAGGATTCCCAGATGGGCTCAAGAATCTGAAGAGTATCAGGTGACAAGTGCTCTGGCATTCCAAAGCGAGGCACCGCACACCTATGCCAGACACGCAGATAAAGAGGCCTAAACCCAGCTTTGCAGTCCTTGGTTCAAATATCTACCCCAACCTCGAAGGCCGAGCTTGGGAAATAGAAGGACGGTTTCCTAGGAGACGCTTGTACATGTTTAACAAGGGGTAGAGAAGATTGTGCTTTACCTCATTTGAAGTCAAGCATGAGGATCTTGATTTGGGGGGCCTGTAGTTTGGGAGCATAGTGGACCAGTATTAGATACATATTCGAATGTCTTCCCTACTCACATTCTCCCCTCCAGAAGTTAAGAGGCAAGAGCCTGGCCAAGAAATGGCCTAGAGCTACAGAGTAGGGTGCTGCATTAAGAAAGTAACTGTGGTCTCACTCCCAACACAATGCATCAAGGCTAAGTGTTTCCTTTTGATTAGATTTGAGACATATGCAAAAAGGACAGCTGCCCTTGGATCGTCTTAGACACTGTCTCAAAGCACAAGACACCGCAAGTAATGAGAGAGAGTAAAGAGAACCATTAAAACTGGTCCATGAAAGAAAGAGTTAGCTTTAATTATCCACCTGACCCAGAATGTACCATGACCCTCACGACAATACCAGTCATATGAATTCTTCCCACTAACATCCTGGGCAAGTTAGGGAAGGAGAGAAACTTAAGCTTGAAACGTAATTCAGAGTTCTATTTCATATAATGTACCTTTGAATTGTGTACATGAGATTAGGGTCATAACTAAAGGTAAACAGAGAGCTTTTATTTTTAAGACCCAGGAGATAGGTTTGGAAGCCTGCCCAATATTTCACTCAGGGACAGGAAAACTTAAATAAAATTAAGTTCTACTCAAGTCTTTGGAATTTGGGGCCATTCTTGCAAGACTCCCTTCTTGCCTGATTGTTCATGAAACCTGATGGGCTAATATATGTTAAAAAGGTGGTCAGTTCATTTCCATATCCTGGCGGATTTACCTCGTGTTTCTCTGAGTTCGGATACATTTTTTTCATGATTTCCACATGGTGCTACAGCTAAGCCCTCATCATCTGCAGTGCACGGAGCGAGGTGAAGTCAGCATGTTGATTTGAAGGTGAAGGATGGCACTCTGTTTATGCTAGTTTCCCCTAAAGAACTTTTCACTTAGGGGGTGCCTGGGTGGCTCAGTTGGTTAAGTGGCTGCCCTTGGCTCAGTCTGTGATCTCGGGGTCCTGGGATTGAGCCCCATGTCAGGCTCTGTGCTCAGTGGGGAGTCTGCTTCTCCCTCTCTCTCTGCCTTTCCCCTGTTTGTGCCCTTTCTGTCTCTCTCAAATAAATAAATAAAATCTTAAAACAAAACAAAACAAAACAAAACACACAGCTTTCCAGTTAGATTGCAACCTGTGGTCTTCTGCAGTTTTTAGCAACACACGGACACGGTCTTCATCTGCCCCGCCACCCTGTAGGTGCTATATCTGAGAATCCACCGAGATGCTTATACTGCTGTCATTAATTCCAGATCAGGCAGGTTTCACTGGGCTACTTCCAAGGATGGCAGTCATACCTTGACTGCTTTCTGCAGTGGCACAGTCATGGCAGGTTTGCACTCCTCTTCCCATCCTCACCCACTGCTAGTATTTATGGAGAAAGGTACAGAAGGAATGACATTCTCAGTGTTCAAGGAATCAATTCTAGTACATCTGCTTTTTTAAGAACTGGAACTTGATTTCTTTCCTTTCACCAATAGGTTTGAAAATAATAACAAATTTCCTAAAATAATAAATGCACATTCTATTGTAAACATCTTGAGACAAGCTATAACCTATTCATAATGGGAAATGATGCTGTGAAACTTTCAGAGAGAAGTCTATGCTAGATCAGGATAGAGAGAATGATTTTTTTTTTAAAGATTGTATTTATATATATATATAAATTTTTTTTGACAGAGAAAGATCACAAGCAGGCAGAAAGGCCGGCAGGGGTGGGAGGGAAGCAGGCTCCCTGCTGAGTAGAGAGCCCGATGTGGGGCTTGATCCCAGGACCCTGAGATCATGACCTGAGCCCAAGGCAGAGGCTTAACCTACTGAGCCATCCAGGTGCCCCGAGAGAATGATCTTAACACCAGTTAAGAATCTGAATTTGGATTTGGGAATTTTCTAAATCTCTCTCTTTCTCTCTCTCTCTCTCTCACACACACACACACACAACACACACACATACACATATTATATTTAACTGTAGATTTTTCTCATTACATGGTCACAATCCCTTCAGTTTCAAGAAATCCATGTATCAGGTGCCTGGGTGACTCAGTCGGTTAAGCATCTGCCTTTGGCTAAGGTCATGATCCCAGGGTCCTGGATTTGACCCCCACATCAGGTTCCCTGCTCAGTGGGGAGTTTGCTTCTCTCTCTCTCTCTCTCAAATAAATAAATAAAATATTTTTTTTAAAAAGAAATCTATGTAACATTTTTATACAGTCATATGTTAAAAAAAAATCCTTGAGGTGGAATTCCTCTGACTACAAGAATGAAACTTTTGTACTGAAAAGTGGGTTGAACCAGGTAAACAACATGTATAATAGAACAATGTCTTCAAGGGGTTTAATTCCATCTTGGTATTAACATAATAGACAAATACATTCCATGGTTATAATTGTGTATTTTAAGATGGAGAGCTTAATTAAGACTGGCAGGTGAGTTTTTCCCCTGAAGCAAGTATATTTGTAAAAAAAAAAAAAATACTAAAAATGTTAGCAAAGGTAGACAGCCATCTAAATTTGCACACAATCTGATGAATATTAAATAGTTTGGAAAGATGGCATGAATCTGCGCTAAGGCCTAATTGATCTTGACTGAACACATGAAAGTCTTCACTATTGACAGAATTGATTTGAGGAGTTAGGACCGGAACCAGTACATAAAATACTCTGGTAAGTAATATTCTCTAAGCGATCGTTAGTCTTCACTCCCTTTGATATTTGCTGTATTACAAACTCAACATGAGGACTATGAGTAAATAAAAGAAACTAATTAAAGAAAAAATGTGTAAACAACTTATAAAGAAATGGTTGGGATTGGAGTGTCTGAACTGCATCTTGAATGCTGTGTCTACATAAGATTTTCTTTGATTTGAGCTTTCATAGCTTTTAAAAAATGATATAAAATGTTGAAGTTTAGAAATGGAAAAACCCAGGACAAAATTGTGCAGTATTTTATTCTCCACATTACCAGATATTTTCTGGAAAGCAAATGATAATCGAAACAATAAAACGCATTTCCCAAATCTCTACATCCCTCACACAGTAGACGCTGAGGCAGAGGCAGTGATAAACAGGTAAAGTAGAAACATATTAGAAGACAATATCTAAAAAGGGAAGTAGGCAAACAAAACAATATTCTTGAAATATTGCATGCCGTGTCACATTTTTTTCTTTATTGAAAAATTTCTGTGTCCTGAGAAACTCTTACAAAATTCATCACGTTATGTTTGTGATGGCGGCTGCCGAACGGCAAAATGTGTGATCACATTTTGACAAACTTCAGTAACACGCAAATAGCATTAACATGAGACCCTTGGTCTGAGGCAGCCGACTATGATGTACCAGACAACACTAATCAATCAGAATCTGAGTTCCCTTTGTTCTGACAGGGCTTCCTAATACAAGCCATCAAAAGTAGTTTAAAACTTGATAGTCCTGCTGCCCTGTTTTTAATAGAACAGGTACATACCTCAGCTGCTGTCTTTTCCTTTATTGAAAAACTGACAAAGAATCACGCAAGGCGTCTGCCTTAAATATTTGAAGCCAACTATAAAGCATCAAAACATGTGTCAATAAATGCACCAGTGATGATGTACTGTGAAAAGAAGAATGCATAAAGCTGTTAAAAGGAAAAAAAAAAAAAAAAGGACACACACACACACACACCCCAACCAAACTTGAGGAGCAGGACTGAAGTTAGAAAATAATTTTGCTAAGAATGCCAGAAATGTAGTGAAAAGAAGTCTGGATTTTAGTGTCAGGAGACCTGACTTCTAGTCCTTTCTTGAGAGCTGTGACCTGGGTAATGTAAGCACGTTGCCAAGTCTCTCCAGGTTTTGCTTTACACGTTTAGAAGACAAGAAAGTAGACTGGCTGATTTCCAAGGTTCCTTTCAAAGCCAGAATCTGATGATTTTTTGTGATTTACAGTTGTTAGAAAAAAGACAAGTAAATTCAAGTTCTTCCTTAACAATCTTCAGATGAGAATAGAATTATCTTCTTTTTTAACTTACAGAAAATATAACTGAAATATAAATGGGCACAACTCTCTGCAAATGTATTTTTTGTAGCTTCTTTTTCCAACACTGGGCTTGATATTTGTCGTTATCAACTTCTATAAATAAAAGTATTCAATATCATCAAAATTACCATCAGATATTTTCAAGCACTCATGTAACTATGAAGCAAATGAGTGTGGAGTTTATAACAAATTATTTTCTTAGACTTAATGGCTATTAAGGGGCTCTATTGGGGTGCCTGGGTGGCTTAGTCAGTTAAGCGTCTGCCTTCAGCTCGGGTCATGATCCTAGGGTCCTTGGATAGAGCCCCGTGTCAAGTTCCTCACTCAATGGGGGGGTCTTTTTGTCCCTTTTCCCCTCCATTCCTCTCATGCTCTCCCTCGTGTTCTCTCTCTCAAATTAATGAAAAATAAAATCTTTAAAAAAGAGGCTCTGTAAATATTTATTGAGTTTCTACTATGTAAGGAACTATTCTAGATTTTAATAATAAAGTGGTAAACAAGACAAGAAAGATGATTATTCTAACTGACCTCACATTCTTATGGAGAAAATAAGAATGGATTAGTAAATTAGTAAGCAGATGAAGGAGTAAGAGCATTTCTTGTGATGGGAAGTTTTATGACTTAATAAATTGAGCTAGATATATGAAGATGGGAGGAGGATAGTTATTTCTACTGATTTTGAATGTCCTTTATTTTTTAAAAAAGATTTTATTTATTTATTTGACAGAGAGAGAGAGAGAGCAAAAGTAGGGGGAGCAGCAGGCAGAGGGAGAGGGAGAAACAGGCTCTCTGAGGAGATGGGAGCCGATGAGGGGGGGGAGCCCAGCACTCTGTGATCATGACCTAGCTGAAGGCAGACGCTTAACTTACTGAGTCACCCAAGCACTCCCTTGAACTTTCTTTACTGTAAGGGTGTTTTGACTTCTTTATTATGTGGTTAATAGCCACTAGTTAAAAAAAAAAAAAATCAACCTGGATAACAAGTTACCTATTTTCATACTCAACACAGAAGCCAGTTTAACCTAATGGATATAACTCTGTGCTGCTCCCCACTGTCCTCGACTATTTTCCACTTATACTTAAAGCTGAAATCTTAGATATCAAAATGGATCTCCAGGATAAATCTGGAGATAGAATTTACCATTTTAATTTAGTAGTAGATGATGTGAACTATTTAACATAAATGAAGGAGGATGACTAAAACTAAGTTGATATTTTTTTGTCCTTTCCCATAAAGATTTGTGGTACTGAAATGGGTAAGTGTTGAAGTAATACTATCACTTTTTTTAAAATTTGGTTTTTCTTTATGAGGTACTTCTTCATTTGGAAACACATTAACCGATTAAGAGGGAGAGAGAGAGAGAGAGAGACTGTAGGTGAAAGCAGTGAAAATTATTCAATAATTAGAAAATATAATATGATCACATCCAGGTTCAACGTAGTCCGCCAAAGGCCACCAAAGAGTTTTTGTGTTCTCTGTAACAACTGGTGAAACAATAAGCCGTTCAGACTGTTTACAATTCCCTATTTCATTGTATGAGTAGGGATGAGGTTTTCCAGGTTATAGTCCCTGTGAAATCCATGTGTTCTATGTTGGAACTCCGGAATCTCTAGCTGCCGTTGGGAAGGAGTGGGCTCCATCCTGGGCATCTGCACAGCTTACGGCTTAATAGAGAGTTGCAGGTGCAACTCTCAGCTGTGGGCTAGGTACTCTCTGAGTGTATTTTTAGCCTCAGGAGAATTAACAACTTCTATAATGGCATTGGGAAGGGTAATTATTAGTGGTCAGAACTCCAATTCCAAAGACTTACAATGAATAATGTTAGTCGTGTCTTAGGCTTGCATGCAAAATGCTTTACATGTCATTTCAATTAATATTTCTAACAACCCATGCAGGTAGGTATTATTATCACTAGCACAGACAGATTAAGTAACTTCTTCAAGTGGAGACTTTTCATTTAAATGTAGATTTTTAACTTAAGTTATTCTGTTCTTGGCCACGACGTGGGTCAACAAGTATGTTATTTTGTTTTTGTAGGAGTCATAGATTGTTTCCTCGTGTAAAATAGGAATAGTAGGGATGCTTGGGTAGCTTAAATGTCTGACTTCTGCTCAGGTCGTCATCCTGGGCCCTGGGATCAAGCCCTGCATCAGGTTCCTTACTCAGTTACTCAGCAAGGAGTCTGTTTCTCCCTTTCCAACTCTGCCCCTCCTCCTGCTCATGTTCTCTCTCTTTCTCTCTCAAATAAGTACATAAAATTAAAAAAATAGGGGGTGCCTGGGTGGCTCAGTGAGTTAAGCCTCTGCCTTCGGCTCAGGTCATGATCTCCAGGTCCTGGGATCGAGCCCCGCATCGGGCTCTCTGCTCGTCAGGGAGCCTGCTTCCTCCTCTCTCTCTGCCTGCCTCTCTGCCTACTTGTGATCTCTGTCTGTCAAATAAATAAAATCTTAAAAAAAAAATTAAAAAAAATAGGAAAAAATAATATTTCCTTTTCCTCATGTATATGAATATAACCTACATATTCATGCACATATATCTCTCTATCTTGGTCTCTGTCTCTATCTATCTCATCATGTAGCACAAAGCCTGACCAATGATAAGTTCTTTTTTTTTTTAAGATTGCCACATTTTCTTTTATTTCGTTGATATTTTCTTTTTTTAAATCATTTTTTTTAATTTATTTTCAGCATAACAGTATTCATTGTTTTTGTACCACACCCAGTGCTCCATGCAGTCCGTACCCTCTCTAATACCCACCACCTGGTTCCCCCAACCTCCCACCCCCCCACCTCTTCAAACCCTTCAGATTGTTTTTCAGAGTCCATAGTCTCATCTCCCCTTCCAATTTCCTCCAACTGCCTTCTCTTAGCTCCCCATGTCCTCCATGCTATTTGTTATGCTCCACAAATAAGTGAAACCATATGATAATTGACTCTCTCTGCTTGACTTATTTCACTCAGCATAATCTCTTCCAGTCCTGTCCATGTTGCTACAAAAGTTGGGTATTCATCCTTTCTGATGGAGGCATAATACTCCATAGTGTATATGGACCACATCTTCCTTATCCATTTGTCCGTTGAAGGGCATCTTGGTTCTCAATAATAAGTTCTCAATAAGCCACAGTTCATCTTTACTTGTGCAAAGGACCTACTTTGTTCAATTGAAACTGGAGAGAAAAGCAAGAAGTTGGAATCCTTTAGTGACAGATACTTTTGGTTTAGTTTAGGTCTGACAAATCCAATGAACTTACTTAAGACAAAGTCAGGTCTAACTTTTTCTGATATCTCACACCATGGCTAGGCTATAAAAATGTTGTTACCAACCACTTATGGATTTCTACATAGTCATAATTTTTTGCTCATACTGATAATAATACAAAACAGGTGTCACTGCTTTTTTTTTTAAAGGTCAGAAGATAAGAGGGTTTAAAGAGGCTAAATGTCTTATCCTAAATCACACAGATAGTGACTGGGAGGGTATGTTTGTCTAAGTTCGAGTCTCTTGGTGTTTTTCTAAGCCATATCACCTCTGCAGCAGACGGATCCTAGGGTAGCCCCTGTTCTTCTGTAACCCTTGATGTGCATGACCTTGAGTATCGGTGGGATCTATGACTTGCTGGTGGACAACAGAATATGGCAAAGGTAAGGGATTTCGCAGATGTAACTGAAGTCCTAAATCAGTTGATTTTGCATTAATCAAAAGAGACATGATCTTGCTTGAATCTGATCTAAACATACAAAAGCCCCTAAAACAGAGACTGGGCTTTCTCTGACTGAATCATTCTCATTGTGGGCGTGATCAACTAAGCAGCCATGTTAAAGAAGCCTATGTGGCAAGAAACTCTGGAAGGCCTCAAGGACCCGAAATCACCCCCTAATCAACAGTCAGAAAAAATATGAAACACTGAGTCATATAGCTGCAAGGAAATGAATTGTGCTAACAAATTACCCTCAAGTGGAGTCTTCCTCAGGCCAGCCTCCAGATGAGAACACGGACTGGCCGACCCATTGATCATAGCTATGTGAAATGCTGAGAAGAGGACCCATCCAAGCTGTACCCAGATTCCTCATGCACAGAAATTGTTAGAGTAATGTGTGTTAAGTGGCTAAGTTCGTAGTAATTTATTATGCAGCAATAGAAAACCAATGCGATACCAGAAGTATTAATTCAGCTAATAGTTGTGGAGTATTTTCTGTGTGCAAAGTACTATGCTAAGGCCATATTAAATGCAAAAATAAATAAATAGATAAAGTTATTTTCTAGAATTCCTCCTGTAATAGAATCGTGTTGGTACCCTGGTACCCTTCAGCTACTTTTAGGGTACTCGATTAGCCTTTAGAAATCCTTAATAATCAAAACATAACAGGTAGTGGTATCTATCTTCCAAATGCTTTTTTCAAAGTATTTATTTCAATGCCAGTTAGTTAACATATAGTGTTACTTTAGTTTCAGGTGTACAAATATAGTGATTCAGCAGTTCCATCCATCACCTTGTGCTCATCACAAGTGTACTTTTTAATTCCCATCATCTATTTAACCCATTTCCCCCACCCATATCCTATCTGGTAACCATCAGCATGTTCTCTATAGTTAAGATACTGTTTTCTTGGTTTGTCTCTCTTTCTTTCTTATTTTCCCTTTGTTCATTTGTTTTGTTTCTTAAAATACACATACAAGAGTAATATGGTATTTGTCTTTCCCTGACTGACTTATTTCATTTAGCATCATACTCTCTAGCTGGTTCCATGTACTATAAATGGCAAGATTTCATTCCTTTTTTATGGCTAAGTAATATTCCATGGTTTATGTAGACCATATCTTCTTTATTCATTTATCAATTGAGGGATGCTTGGGCTGCTTCCATATCTTGACTATTGTAGGTAATGTTGCTATAAACATTGGGGTGCATGTATCCCTTTGAACTATTTTGTATTCTTTGGCTAAATACCCAGTAGTGCAATAGCTGGATTGTAGGGTAGCTCTATTTTAACTTTTTGAGGAACCTCCATACTGTTTTCCACAGTGGCTGTACCAATTTGCATTCCCACCAACAATGCACAAGTGTTTCTTTTCCTCCACATCCTTGCCAATACTTGTTGTTTCTTGTGTTGCTCATTTTAGCCATGGTGGGGTGAGAGCTCATTGTAGTTTTGATTTGTATTTCCCTGACAATAAGTGATGATGAGCATATTTTCTTAGGTCTATTGGCCATCTGTATGTCTTCTTTGGAGAAATGTCTGTTCATGTCTTCTGCCCACTTTTTAATTGGGTTATTTGGTTTTTGGGGTGTTTAGCTGTATAAGTTCTTTATATGTTTTGGATGCTAACCCTTTATTGGACATGTCACTTGCAAATGTCTTCTGTGATCCTGCAGGTTGCCTTTTAGTTTTGCAGATTTTTTCCTTCTCCATGCAGGAGGTTTTTATTTTGATGTAGTCCCGATAATATATTTTTGCTTTTGTTTCCCTTGCCTTATGGGACATATCTAGAAAAAAAAAAAACAAACGTTGTTACAACTCTTCCCTGAATTATAACAAGGATTGAGTTAAGAAAAATAGCTTCCAATAAAGGGATATTAATTTGGATGTCAGTTTTTCTTCTATTTCATATGAACAGATGATATCCAGAGATATCCAAGTTAAATAGATATTTTTTTGTACTTCAAGTTTGGTTCCATTTGAACAGTCTAGCATCTGAATTAAAGTATATCTTGAGGTTCTTTTTCATTTTATCACTTTTTTTGACAGTCATAAAATAATTCCTATGTTCTCTGATTTTGAACAATGTAGTACCTAAGCTAAGGAGAAACGAGATGAAATAAATTCAATACTAATTTACATGGTGTTATATTCCAAGGGATTTTATTTGGACCTTAATCATTGAAATCTTGGGGAAAGAAGATTGTTAAATTCAATTCAAAGGTATATAACATTAAATAAGTATGTTCTTATCATGATCTGAATTTGTGCTTCTTAATTGTCATGAGATTTTCAACACTAATTTTAATTTCAATTTGTTTGCATGCTGTAAAAATCAGTTAAACTGTTCAGGGTATTCTTATGTTATTAGTTATATCAATTGAATTTCCAAGGAAATGTTGAATTCTTACATTGGAGTGATTTTAGATCTTGGGCTTTTGAGTAAGAACTGCAGAAAATATTTTCTTATACTTTGTTGACCTCAAAATAAATACTTCTTATAGAAGACGTCAAATGTCCTGGTGTCTTTTTCTGTAATCTAGGTAAAACCTAGATAATATTAAACATAAATATGCCCAGATTGTTTGCTAACATCAAATACAGAAAAAATGCAAATTATCATAAGTAATCAATAAGAGGTAAAAGTTCTGAAGTGAAATTATGCAATAGTGGATGCATAACTATATCTCAGAATAAATGAGGTAGATTAATTATAGAAACACAATAATGGATTCAAATTTTGCCCCCCTTTAAATATTTAACTTTACTGTTAATGCCTACCTTATATATTCCTAATAAAAACAGAATACCAACAAACAACCTTCAGGTAACATCTCACTTTAATGAAAAATATGCTTCCTTAATCTTAATCTCTCAGAGAAAATTTTCTTTTCCCTCACTTCTTTACTTGATTTACACTAAAAATGTATGGCAAAAGAAAAAAAAAAACACTTTTCTTTTTTGTTTTAGTAAACCAAGAAAACTGGTAGAAAGCTTTGAAATAGCAGCATGAAGTTTTCTTTGTTCTATCTAGCCAATTTTTTATATAAATTTTTAAAAAGATTTTATTTATTTATTAGAGAGAGCACAGAGGAGAATGAGAGGGATAAGCAGACTCCCTGCTGAGCAGGGAACCTGCTGTAGGGCTCAATTCCTGGACTCTGAGATCATGACCCAAGCCAAAGGCAGCTGATTAACTGACTGAGCCACCCAGGAGCCTCCTATCTATCCCACTTAAAGAAAAAAGAAAAAAGAAAAAAGAAAAAAGAAAAAAGAAAAAAGAAAAAAACAACCCTCTAAAACCAAAAACCAAATCAAAACAAAAACGAGCCTTCGATACAGCCTCATCTTTTTTCTAGAGTCTGTCCCTCCTACCGAAAGTCACTGCTAGGCTTTATTTCCTCCATTATGGAGATCTGTTCATAAAGAGTATAATTTTCCCAATTTAACACTTCTGGAGAGCTTTTGACTCAACAAACCCATCTTTCAAAATCTGAGAGTTGCTGTCCTTGTTTACACATGTACCATCGAGAAACTTCATTTCCAATCAGCTCTCCTAGAGTAGTGTCTCTAGTCTCTGATAAGGTACTTTATGGAATGAAATAGAGGAAAATAAAGGAGGAAGTGAAGTGAACATTCTTTTGCTTTTGGTTTATCTACATTTGGAAGATCTCTTTTTCCATGTAAAATACATGAGAAAAAACAAGAGTGTTTTGCTGCCTTTCATTGTCTTATGGGGTTTTTGTTTCTTGCTTGCTTTATCTTTCTTTATCATTATGGAAGTTTCTCCATGGTCTCTGAATTACTGTGTTTTGCTAGTTAAATCAATAAAACCCTTTATTTGAAAAAAGAATTGCATTACAATGTTGTCAATAATGAATGGTTATTGCAAGAAGGAGCTCAGAGAAAATAATTAAGAGGTGGAAATCTCTTAAGAAAACTTCTGCAAACCAATTGCAGATGTAATCTATTTAATGTAAATGGTAGGGCTTAACATTGTATAACACCTTCCAGCCAAATAGATTACTAGGCGCTTAAGAATTGTGTCTACTATACTCATGAATGTGTAGAGTATTCTTTCCTTTCTCTGAAGCTGTTTTCATGATGAAATATTGGATCTTCTTAATCAAGTTTGCTATGGATTATTTAGGTAAGAAATATAAAAGAATGAATGATCTATTTGAGACAGTTAAATTACATCACAGTGGTTCAATGTGCACATCTCCAAAACTGGGATCTGTAAAGGCTATAACTAGTTCAGGGAATAAAAATGACTCTTAAAAAAAAAAAAAAAAAAGACTGTTTACTCTCCTGTTGTCTCCTCTGTTATAACTGTTGCTTGACTCATTTACCTACTACCACTGCCTCACCTTGTCTTTGCCTCATGCAAAATTCTCTTCATTTGAGCTTTTTCAATCAGAAGAATAAGTCCCAATCCCATATAGTTACTGTGACTTTCTCTTCACCAAACGGAACTGTTTCTAGTTATCTGAGCATCTCTTGTTTTCTTATTTTATAAAATTCAGCTTTCCTAAGATCCCACTTTCATCCTCATCCTCCATATTGGTAGCAACCAATTCTAGAATGTAAACCCTCATTTTCTAGAGTGTAAAAATGAATTTCTCTACATGTGTCAAATATAGAAACTTGCATAGTTTCTACATTCAAATGAAAATGGATTTGTAATTAAAATAATTTCAAGGTCTGTTGTTGCTATGTGGACATGGATTAATTGAAAATGAAATGGGGGTAAATAAACTGCAAAAATTTGAAAAATGTGTGTTATTCAGAGGAGGATTTGTTTAGGACAGTTCAAGAATGCATTATGAAGTCAGTACTTCCTGACTCTCTAAAAAGAATATTAAGACAAGAGAAGTTATTGAAATGTGCTCTAGAATAACTGGAAAACCAAGTATGAAAGCAAGTAAGATTCTCAAAAATGGACTCCAGTATACTCTTATTTGAGTATTGTTAGGATGAGAGTGTAGGGTTACAAAGAGGCACAGTCACTCATGTCCTCATTAGGTAGAAAAAGGAAGAGGGCATACTTTGCTTCTGATTTATTGGTATATTTGAGTTTATATGGCTAATTATAATGGCAAAGAAAAAGGAAAGTTCTTTATGGGTTTCAGTCAGACAAAATAAAAACCTATTACTAAGGATTAAACAAGGAGAGGTAAATAGTATTATCATTTTTCTGGCTAATTTACAGTTTGTGACTTTAAATATATTTCGATAGTAAAGCAGGCATAAATTTAATTCTAAACTTGGAAACTTCTATAAGGCAGAGTGATAAACAAAATTCTCTCAGGGTAGGTACATGCTTATTTTATATCTTTCTGACTTTAAAAATTAATTGGCTCTTAAAGCATGACATTGGGTATATCTCCTTACCAGTGTGGTTGAAAGGGATGATTTAAGGATAATTTGAAGTTACAAAGGGCTTCACAAATTAAGTTAATTCTCCCCTGCAGTAGCCTTTCTGGGTCAAAAAATATTGTCCTCTTATAAGTGGCAGTTACAATTGAGATGTAGTTAAAATAAGTTAACATAGGGAAAAAAAAATCAAGATTAACATTTTATTGGGCTTGTAGACTGAAACTAAAATCTCTTCTTCCCTGTGAAAGGCAACACTCTTTAGAGTTATGGTTTCTTAGGGCATATACTTTTCTTTCATCATCATCTTCCCCATTAACAACATCAGCAGCAGCATTTTCATTGTTATTACAATCTTAGTCACATTAGCATTCCATATTGAAATATTCTTAGTAAAGCTCTCCAGATACTGACAGGATATGATAGATATGCTACTTCTAAATAGTTGGGAGTTTTGCCTTTCTCAGCTCTGGTCTATGCGTGAAAATAGTAAAAAGAGCTGTGGAACGCAAAAGTACATTCTCCTTTGAGATGTCTTTCAGAACGTGACCTAAGGAAGCACTAAATAACACAGCTCCTTGTTGAATTCTGCACTTAATTTTCTTTTCTCTTTTATTTTTCTGAGCTCTAATTGTAGATTTAATTTTCTTATATTGTTTTGCATAATTGACATTAGGATTTGTCCTGAGTTCCAAACACTAGGTAATACTTAGCTTATAGGTTTTTTAGTTAAAATCTCATATGAAAGAATGCTTTTATATGAAAATCTTGTTGCATAACTTTGTTGCTCTAGCTTTTTTCTTTTCTTTTACATTTTTTGAACTGTATGATTCAAGTAATTTGAAAGGATCCCTTTTGCTTATTCTAACTCTAAGAATTTTGTATATGCTTACTAGGAAGACTTAAGACAAATGATTAACTTGGTTTAGTTGTTTATTGTAGAAATATTCCTAAAAAGGACAATTTTTTTTCCCCCAAACAGATTAGTAGTGACACTGTTGAACTTTGAGTATTATGACCTTGGATGATTGAAGATTAAAGAAATCCTCCAACACTTTTATGTTCCTAAAAAGTCCCCACTGCAAAGAACCATCATCCCTCCTGACATGACCTAGATAAGACTGGTGTACCTATGACAGGGTCAGATACAGACCCTTCAAATTCCCTTTTTTTTTTTTTTTTTTGTCTTCTAAATGCTTAACTGAACTGTGTATCCTGTTGACCAATCAGAGCAAAGCGCTTTTTAACCAAACTTTGGTTAAGATTCTTTCCTACCCCTAAGCCCTTTCCTACCCTCAGCCTGACTTATCATACAACCTTCTTAACTCTCTCTCTCTCAAGCTATTTTTGGGGCTTGAGGGTAAAACATTTTCTGATTTAGTATCTGCTATCCTTTCATCCCCCTTCCCTATGCATTTTAGCCTTATTTACTCCTTAAAACAGAAAAAAACCTGCCTGCCTGAACTTTGAGATTCTTGCAGGTCTATGGTCAGAGCTTTTTTTCCATTGCTATAGCCTCCTCCCCATATTACATTATCTCTTGCCCTCTCTTACAATATTTCTTTTCCTAATAACGTCTTTCCTTACCAATGTCCAGAGTTGTGTTTGACAGCTGTCTGTTTTTATTAGTTAAGGATAGCATTATAATTAACTGGTGCCTTAAATATGATAAGTGAAAATAAAGTAACTAATATATCTATAGTAAGTTATTATCAAAAGAATTAATACCTAAATTACTGGGTCAATTATCAATTTATCAATCGTTTAACCACCCCTGTTTACCCTGCTTTGTGATACCAGAGTTGGGCTCCATCAACCACTTTGCCAGCTGGCCAAATGCTAAGCTTCATCAATAGCATTAGAGTGGTCCTGCGGGTGCTAGTAGGAAGAAGATATTTTCTTTCCAAGTTTAAGGTCTCTATTTTTATTATTGAGCCTGGGACTCTAGGAGCCTATGCAGATAAGCATCAGCCATGCTCTCAGGCCATGTTCTTCCCACCAGCAGCCCTCCTGAAGACTCCATTCGGCCACACTTTGAGAGCTGGTTGCTTCTACAGACCATTGTCAGCTCAAGCCTTCTGACAAGTTTCTTCCCCACCCACAGGTTGTGTATTTTGTGGCAGCTGTGCTCTCTTTCAGAAGTCCGAATCCGGCTGGGCAGTGGTGTCTCCTAGTTCTTAGATCCTTAATTGTGTCTCCTCCCCAATCTAGAGAAAGTAGCTGCTTTTTTGTACATGTGTCTAGATCTCTCAAAGTCCACTTGTGTTACTTTTAATAGTTAACCACTTTTTACTGGTAAATAATTTTTATATTAAAATTTATATTTTCTAATAACCAGTTTAGTTTCCGTCTCCCTAACTGCCTTGACAGATATAAGGGGTGAGTAATAAAATATTTTGCAAGTATTCTTGTCCTCAGTTTTCAATATTTGTAGTCTTAAACATTCATCCAATCTTATCTATCTCAGTAAAACTTACCCACTTAATGAACCATATGCCCAACTGTTTAGAAATCTGGAAGTCATCCTGGTACTTCCCTTTCTCTCTTCATCTAAATTCAGTTCACCATCAAATCTTGTGCATTCTATGTCCTCATGTATCCCACATTGTAAACTTTTCCAATTTCTCTCCTCTGTTCCACCATCCTACATCACTAATAGGCTCTTGAGTGGTTCCCTTTTTGGTATTATTTCTCAATCAGCTATACAACACTGACAGACTGATCTTTTAGAATAAAAATTGGATCATGTTATTATCTAATTAAAACATCTCAATGGTTTACCACTGCACTTATGATAAAATTAAAATTCACTGACATACACCCATAGGCTACTATCGTGATCTGACTATTGGCTACCTCTTCCCTCATACTACATTTACACTATCTTGCCCTGTTTCTCTCTCTCTTTTGGCACCAAAATGACATTTTTAATTTCAGCGTAAACCATAGTGTTATTTTGGGGGGGATCACTTGAAATGTCACTGAAATTCACCAGTGTATTTCCAACAACACACATTGTTCACCCCAAGTGACAAGAGTGGACAGCTCTGTGCTATGATGACAATGACACCTGGCTTTCAAAGATTGTAAAACACCATTGATTTTGAGACAATAGAAAAGTGAGGTACAGTAAAATGTGGAAAAATTGTGTTCTAAAACTGATAAAATACCATATATAATTGTGTTATTATTTATTTAATGTCTGCCTCTTGGCTAGACTGAAAGCCATGTTAGTCTTGGTGGACCATTTAATTTCTAGCACCTACCATACTTTCAGGCATTTAGGGTATGTTCCATAAATATCAGGTAGGTAAATAAATATGTTCAACATCTCTAAGTACTTAGTGATATGATATCAAACATGGTGACTGTTTTTAGCTGACTTGATTAGCCATGCCTCTAAGAATAATAGAGATAATGCAAGTAGGTACAACCCAGCTAGGTACTAGGGAACAAAAAAAAAAAAGTCTTTTAGTCTAATTGAAGCTTACCACAAAGGCGGCAGTATACAGGTTTTGGAAGCACTGGTTGTTGAGAGACCTTTTCCTCCCTATATTTTCTCAACAAAGCTCACAGGGTACGACTTTAAACTGCGAAGACAAACTATGTCACATGGGCCACAAAGTAATAATTAGAGCTTGATATATTTGTTTTATAATTTTAGTGTTGAGCATTAAATTGACATATTAAATCAGTAGCCAACATGATTGTTCCACTTTATCTTCTTATTAGCTTTATTTAGAACCAAAGAATAAACACTGTACCAGAGATAACTGACTATATTTATGTGGTATGTCCATTAGTTGTAGGGCCACCCCCATCTCTCTTCTGACACATGGCTTGAAATCATGTCTCATTTATTAATTATAGTATGCCTTGACTGCGGTTGTTGACTTCAGAAGTTATTCAGCAAATTCATTCATAGAAGAGTGGTAAGACTTATTGATAAACAGATAAATGAAATAGGGGAACTCAGATTCAATGGTAATGTTGCTTCTTAGTGAAATGGGTAGAATAAACTTTGAATGAGAGTGTCACACATTCCAAGGTCAAAGTTAGTAAAGAAAACTTGTATATGGGTGCTTTATTATGGAGAAACTGTTGCACTGAAAAAGTAGAAGAACTTGGGACACCAGAGAAATTTCAGGATGTTAGAAGAATGAAGCTTAGGAAATTATTTTAAGTCTGGAAATAACAGCGAGCTCACTAGGGAAGTAACAAGAAGTATAAAAGGACCACACTTAAAAGGAAGCAAGGTCATTGGAGCCAAACTAGATCTATATGACAGGTGAAAAATACAGACTTATTTATCATTAGAAAAATACATTTTTTTGCACTTGCAATACCTCACAGTTTAAAAAAAGAAAGAAAGAAAGAAAGAAAGAAAATAGAAAAAAAAAAGAGGACAAAAATCCCTGCTCTTTATAGAGCTCATATTCTAGCAGATATACTCAGAACTGACTCCTTTAAAAATGCTATTATAAAGACAGAAATATACTAGATTGACTTGGATCAGAGAAACCTAATAGAAAAGAAAAGGTGTGACCTCATGGAGTAAACTGAAGTGATGCTCCCAAGAAAGCATGGATCTAAAGGAGTTTTGAGAGGTTTTCTATGTTAAACTTTGGACATTATGTCAATAATTACAGCCTAGGCTAATCATTCATTGAGGAATAGGACATACTAACATGGTAAGAAAAAAAAATTAGGATAGATGTGGAAGGAACCTGAGAAGATAGTTGTGACATATCTTATCATTTTTAGATTAGTTTTGATATGATGCGCATCCTAAAATAGCACAATGGGGAAATGTATACAGTTAGGACTCTAAGGAAAGCCACAGGGAATATGAAATATACTAAAGGGAAAGCAGGCAGGACATTAACAAAATCTAATCCTCAGTTGTTTGAGAATTTAATATCAACAATAACTTTAAAAATATATTATCTTGACAAAAAGCAAAGAAAAAAAAAATAAAGTATGCTTAGGAGAGAAGAAGAGGGACAACTTGAGAAGATTAATATACTGAGCCTACCTAAAAGAAGAAACAGAGAAAAACAGAACACTGGGGAGTATCCCATTAAGGCAGGAAAAAGATTTTGGCAAAACAAAATGTTTCTGCTACTGTTGAAGTTCTAGAAATTATTCAAGGTATGGAAAATGGAAAAGTTGTCAAAAGGGAAATTTTTGCAGTCATTTGATGGTCCTCTTCAGAATTTTGATACAAAGATTTCAGAAGGATCAGTTGTACTTTGATTTAAGATCTGCTGAGGATAATTTTCCAGCTGCGGGTGGAGAAAGTATGGTGAAGAGACTCTTTTCTTTAGTAAGTGGGTTTGTCAGGGTGTTGGCAATTTACGGAGCAAGAAGCGATGGTTAAGGGTTTAAAATGCCAGATAAGGAAGTGGAGAATTTGCCATGCAAGAGCCAGCAGACTTCCACATTTTACATGAAAATGAGTCATCATGAGTGTCACCTTCCAGGAAAGGAGTCCCCACCTTCCTTCTCCACTTCTAGAGATAGGGTAAACATGGTGATAAAATTAACGACTTTTTTATCCATTGACCCTGACTGGTTGTGAACTCCATCAGGCCCCGCAGACTAATTTGTACCCTGCTGAATTGAAACCAAGAGGGTTTTCCCTTCATTCTCATGACATCTTTGTGGTCTGAACCTTCCTTTGGATAATAGGAATTTTCGGCGATCTTAGTATAAAGATAATACTAAAAATATAACATTGCTTATTATGGACACTTAGGAATTTCTTCTGTTCTTTAAATTTTGTGGGTATAAGGCTGGTATTGCAGTGACAAGAGATATCTAGTAATTGTTAAAGACTCTTTTCAACAGTACATACATATAAAAATAATGATAATTTTATTGTTTATTCTTAGCATGTACCAGGCATTATTATTTTAAAGTCTTCATAATTTAAAATATAAATAGACTTGGGATTCAATGAATTCAATTTTAAATCCTAAAAAATAATTTTTTTTATTCCTGGAAAAAATAGTCTAAAGAACAGTTACCTGGGATTCCATGAGAACTCTCTCGCTGAGAGTGATGAGAATAAGAAATTGAAGATGGTTATTATGTACTTTATTTCTTGAGATTTTCATAATTTTGAAGTGGAATTAAATTTTGGACTTTAATTTCTTCTTGGACTTTGATAAAGGGGAGAGGAATTAATAGCATTTAAATGTCAGACATTTAAATATTGTGGTCTTTTTAGGTATTTCTGCCATCATTGAGCTGATTATCAAATTTCTCATAAGCTATTGTCAGTATTTGTGACGAGATATAACAATTAGGATGGGAATTATTCTACGAAGTAATTTTCTTTTATTTTACTTTGCCTATGAGAGCAGTGTGGCCTTGAAATTAATTTTGTGTAATATTTTGACTTAATAATCTAATATTTTCTTGAGGCAAAAGCTAAACCACATCCAGTGGTCCCAGGATGATACTCAAAAAAGCCTTCTCTGGTATAGAGCATTAGGAAGTGGGAGTAGCCTGAGAGAATGATGGTCTTCTCTACACAGGGGTACAGCCACATCCCTTTTTTTAATTATAAAGGGTTAATTGTTAAGACCCATAGGTTAAGATAATGCAATCTCGGGAGTGATAGAGTGCAACTTATTTCCCTATAAATCTATTTCCTGGAGAAATCATTTATTCCAGCCCTTGAGAGAGAACAGTATTGTGATGTTAACTTTCGCTTCTCTTGGAATCTCCTAAAGCTTTCCCCTGCTAATTGCTTAAAGCAATTTAGGAGAAAACAAATTGATCAACGTGATAATTATTGTTGAAAACTGAGTCTCCGTTACTAGTGTTTTGAGTATTGGTAGTTTAGGTGTATTGAGTTGTGGTTTTTGTAAGTTTTTATGGATCTCTACTTATTTTAATTTTAGATTTCCCTCACTTTTGTGCTTAAATCAATTTTAAGTGAAGTAAATGCATATTTTTATTTGTAACATAAATTTGGACCAATTTTAATACCAAACAACAGGATACTTGTGGGAAAACCCAGAATATCTAATTCTAGTGCACTAGATGGAATGATAACAGTAGTATCTCATGGAGAACACTGAAGATTCCACAATTGAGAGAATGTTTATGTAAAATATGATAATGTAAATAAATACAATTAAAAAACCACAACCTATTTATACAGAGAATGGGATTTGGATATATTAACATCAGGGTTTTACCAGTGGTGGCATAGCTGAACTAACACAAGTTTACTCTTTGGTGAGTCACAGATAGGACAGGAGCCCTTGCCACATAAAGTAAATTTTACTTGCAGCAAATATGATCATGGACAATAACTTACAAGGCCGTGACTCTCCAAGCAAGGGTACATGGGATCCTTTTATTTAGGATTAGGATAGTATTTACATAGGAAAACCTTGTCGTCCTATGTAGAGGCAAGCCTAAGGTCATGCATGAACTTTAAAGAAATATGCTACATACGTAGTATGTTCTGTAAATAAGGCTTGTGCTCCTCTTTGAGGGAGATTTTAATATTATAATGAGGTAAAGACAATTGTTGGTCATTCCATGACTGATCTGTGCAGACTTTAGTGGTGGGTTAAATTCAAACTGGTCTGGGTGGTCGGGGCAGTTGTTATTGCTTGAGGGATAGTTTTTATTTCCATCAAGGGATGCTGTGCCCCTTTAGCCTGAGTTAAGAGATAAGCTGGAAAGAAGAGCTTAAGGAAAATGTGGGACAAAGGTCGATGAGTGCAAGCAGGTAGGCAGTAAGAGGTCAGGTCTTGGGGTCTAGCTGGTGACAGTGGTACCTAGATGGATGACGGTATCTGGGTGCATGTGATTTTCTTACTTTTCCCACACATTTTTATCTTAATTATTTTCTACCAGATATTGCATTTGTAACAAATAAAACTTAGGAATTAAGCTAAAGGTAAAATTAATTATAAAAGGAAAATAAGTGGGTTTAGGAATCCTGGTGATTTATACTTAAAAATTATAATTCACTATAAACCAATTATTTATCTTCTCCTGGCTTGGCTGTGTTTTAATTTTATACTTAGGTGTGAAGAACATTTAGTTTGTTCCAATTAATTCCCTCTTGTTGGACATTTTATTTTACTCCCCACTTAAACACATATTATTGGATACTGAAGTTGTGCCAAATTATTTTCATTTAACTTGGTGGGCAATTGCAATGTATAACTCATTAATTGAAGCTAAAATCTGTAAATGAATTAAATGTAATTAAATATAGCTTAAGAATCTATGCTTATAACTTACCTCTACCCAATGCAATTTTTCTTTTTGTTATTATGATTCAGTTCTAGGAACCTACATTTCAGGGTTACCAATAATACTGATTATAGTAATAATCATTACAGTATTTGTCACCAAATCAATTGGCCTTTCCCAAAAACACTTTTCTCTCTAGCATTTAACCCTATCAAAATCTTCTTGTAACTCTATTAATAGAGTCCTACCAAGACATGCTTATTTTTAGTATCTCTATTATATCTTACTCAACTGTTGTTCTCTTGTTTCTTTTTGTCCTTTCTCTTGTTCCCTTCTTTTTTTTGTCTCTTTTTTCACCTGCTGTTTTCTTTTTTTACTCTTCCATTTTTACTTTCTCTTTTTTTCTAATTATCTTTTTTCCCTCTTTAATTTTTTGCTCCTATTGTCCCCCTTCTCCTCTTGCTTTTGTTCTTTTCCCTTCTAAATGAAGACAATCCTTTATTAAAGATTTTATTTATTTATTTGAGAGAGAGGGCAAGAGAGAGAGAGAGAGAGTGAGAGAGGAAGCACAAGGAGGGGGAGGGGCAGAAGGAGAGGGAAAAGCAGACTCTCCGTTGAGCAGGGATCCCAATACGGGACTTGATTCTAGGACCCTGGAATCATGACCTGAACTAAAGGCAGACACTTAACAGACAGAGCCCCCCAGGTGTCCCAAAGTCAATTCTTTAATTTCTAATCTTCATTTCTTTGAATTCTCTCCACACCAGTGAATTTCCAAGTGTGGTCCTAGGAGATCTGGGGGTCTACCTTCTCCAACTACATATTTGTGTGAGGCCAGATTTTCTCCATACATTTCAACCAAAACAACATATCACAACAGATTTTATGCCCACCAGATGTCATATCCTAATGCCTGAAATCTGTGACTGTTTTACCTTAAATGGTTCAAAGTCATGCAGGTATGATTAAGTTAAGGTTCTTGAGATGGAGAGTTTATCCAGGTGGCCCTAATGTAGTCATTAATGTCCTATAAGAGAATTAAAGAAGAAACTGTAAGGATAGAATTAGGGGTCTGGGAGATTTGGGCAACAGCTAAAGAATGCAGGCCATTTCTAGAAGCTGGAGAAAACACGGACTGTGTTCTCCCCTAAAACCTCCAGAAAGAAAACAACCTTTGATTTGCTTCTCATGACCCATTTCAGACTCCTAACCATCACCACTGTAAGATAATACATTTTTGTTGTTTTAAGTCTCAAAGTTCATAGTTATTTGTTGTCATTATAATAGGAAGCCAACACAGGATGTGTGTCAGGATGGCTGTATCAGGCTTGTAGTTCAGGACCTTTAAAGATTGTAGGTTTCTGCCCCCAGAGAGTAAGATTTTTCAGGTATGGAAGGGGAATTAGACATCATCATAATCAACCATCATCATCATCATCATCATCATCATTATCTTGCCCCAGTAATTTAAGATGTCACCTTTACCATAATCAGATTTTCATATGCACATGAGTCTATTTCTGTGCTTTTTATTCAATTCCACTAGTCTATTTTTCATTCCACTCCAGTACCATACTGTTTTAATTATAGAGGTCTTATAGTGTCCTTTAATTTCTGGTAAGGCTAGTCGTCTCTTCTAGTTCTTTTTTTGTGTGTGTTTTCTTGGCTATATTTGCATATTTTTCTTCCCATGTGAACTTTGAGACAAAATTTTTAACTCCATAGATTATTTTTAAGACTTTCTTAGTTGACTCTGGATACTAGAAAGTTTTAAGAACTTTTGGCTAAAAGCACAGATGGGGACTTAAAGGGTAAATACATTCTATTTAGAGAATAGCAGCCTGGATCTGTGCAGTTGCAAATTGAAAATAAGAGTAAGTAATTACTTGTCATCCACATGATGATAGTTGTTTCTAAAACCCACCATGGCACAATTTTTTTAGGAAATTTTTTAACTTTAATAATCTATACTGACATTGAGTAGTCATTGCTGTAGTAATTGACCACCTTGATATGTGGGAAAATGTACAAGTTAATCTTTTTCAGTAATCTATTCAGAGATTTTCCATACTCAGGACCTTTTTAAAAAATCTCTTCAATTTTTAAAAAACAAATGATTCACAAAAATAAGTTAAAAATATTAGTTTCTTTAACTTGCGTGGGTGAGAAAATCCTGGCATACGTAAAGTGAATTTTTTTTTAAAGTGTGAATTTGGGGGAGAAGATATTTGCAAATGACATATCAGATAAAGGGCTAGTGTCCAAAATCTATAAAGAACTCAGCAAACTCAACACCCAAAGAACAAATAATCCAATCAAGAAATGGGCAGAAGACATGAACAGACATTTCTGCAAAGAAGACATCCAGATGGCCAACAGACACATGAAAAAGTGCTCCATATCACTCGGCATCAGGGAAATACAAATCAAAACCACAATGAGATATCACCTCACACCAGTCAGAATGGCTAAAATTAACAAGTCAGGAAATGACAGATGCTGGCGAGGATGCAGAGAAAGGGGAACCCTCCTACACTGTTGGTGGGAATGCAAGCTGGTGCAACCACTCTGGAAAACAGCATGGAGGTTCCTCAAAATGTTGAAAATAGAACTACCCTATGACCTAGCAATTGCACTACTGGGTATTTACCCTAAAGATACAAACGTAGTGATCCGAAGGGGTACGTGCACCTGAATGTTTATAGCAGCAATGTCCACAATAGCCAAACTATGGAAAGAACCTAGATGTCCATCCACAGATGAATGGATAAAGAAGATGTGGTATATATACACAATGGAATACTATGCAGCCATCAAAAGAAATGAAATCTTGCCATTTGCGACGATGTGGATAGAACTAGAGGGTATCATGCTTAGCGAAATAAGTCACTTGGAGAAAGACAACTATCATATGATCTCTCTGATATGAGGAAGTGGAGATGCAACATGGGGGGTTAAGGGGGTAGGAGAAGAATAAATGAAACAAGATGGGATTGGGAGGGAGACAAACCATAAGTGACTCTTAATCTCACAAAACAAATTGAGGGTTGCTGTGGGGAGGGGAGTTGGGAGGAGGGGGGTGGGATTATGGACATTGGGGAGGGTATGTGCTATGGTGAGTGCTGTGAAGTGTGTAAACCTGGCGATTCACAGACCTGTATCCCTGGGGATAAAAATATATTATATGTTTATAAAAAATAAAAATAAATAAAAAATAAAAACAATGCAGCTGATTTAAGTAACTCCCATGCTCAAAATTCTCCAATAACTTTTCATCACATTAAAAAAAAAATCTATATTTCTCAATATGACCTACATTATCTGGACCCCAGTGGTACTGGACTATTCCTAGTGATTGCATCTCCCACAGCCTTCCTGTCTTATCCACTTCCTACCAACCACAAAGGCCTCCTCGTCTTCCTCATGGTATGTGTCATAAGATGTCATCAGTTTACTCACATCTGTTCTTCCTTCTACCTATATCCACATGAGTTACTTTTCATTTGTATCTCTATTCAAATATTAATTCCTCAGATAAGCTGTTATTTTCTGATTGTTGTGTGGCAAATAGAGACTAGAAAGCCAAGTGTTGTGGAGGGAGACCAGTTAGGAGACTATTATAGGTAATTCAGGTAGGGTATTGGGGCAGTTTCATATAGACATGTCACTACACTGATGATCAGAGTAAGTTGGCATCACCACTTTGGAAAACTTGGCAGTATTTACTCAAGCTAAATATATGCATGTCATATGACCAAGCCATTTCACTCCTAATTGCTTACCCAAGAGAAATGTATGTATTTGAACATGAAAAGACATGTTCAAGAATGCTAATAGCATCTTTATTCATAAGAGCTTCCAAACTGGGAACAGCCTAACAATCCATCAACAGCAAGAATAAATTGTATGTTTCCAAAGTGGAATTTTAGAATATAATTGTATTTCTCTCTCTCTCTCTCTCTCTATCTCTCTTTCTCTCTCTCTTTCTTTCTTTCTTTCTTTCTTTCCTTTCTTTCTTTCTTTCTTCCTTTCTTTCCTTTCTTTCCTTTCTTTCTTTCTTTCCCATCTTGTACTCTGGTTACACTTTGAATTCATTTTGTAAAATGTGAGATAAAATTACACATAATATGATGAATCTCATAGACATAGTGTTGAATGAAAAGAGCTAATTAAAAATATCCATTTGTATAATTCCAGTAATATTAAGAACAAACAAAATGTTATCTGTAATCATAGAATAGGCATTACATTTGGAGGCAGACTGCTAACTGGGTGTGGCATGAGGAAGCTGCTGAGGTTCTAGGAATGTTCCTTATCTTGATTTGAATGGTATCTATACTATACAGAATTTATATAGATTTGTATTTTATGTAGAATTTATATCTATGTAGATTTCATACAATATTTACATATGTAGAAATTAATCATGCTGTAAATTCAAGATTTGTGTACTTTACCATCTATAAATATTAACTCTTTTAAAATAAAAAAAAAAAAACAAGATTATTTTGTCTTGGGTGTGATTTTTGTTGAAAGATGGTGCAATTCAGGATATGTTTTAGAGATAGGGTTAACAATATTTGCCAAGGGAAATCTGTAAGAGAAAGAGAGCCATTAAAGAGGATTCCACTGATTTTTAGAATGAGCAAATTCATGAGCTGAGATGGAGATGATAAGAGCAGTAAAGGAGATTCAAGGACTTCATCATCTTTTGGTTGTAATAAATATGTGTATCTGTTAAATGCACATTCACACACATATGTGGAAGCAGAATGTATAAAATGTTACAGTAACTAACAAAATGCTGTAGAGCTGTTAAAAAGAAAAAGGGGAAAGTACACTCCTCACCCAAATGGCTCTTATTCTCTGAGTTATAATCAGGCTGATCAAGTTATTAACAATGAAATGGAGTAAATAGAATCATTCAGCTGTTAGGCTAGATTCAAGAATGAAAATAGTGAATAAGTCCTATATTGCTTTAGGAACTCACTCACAAAGTGTAGTAGAACTTTTTCTCGAGAGTGTTGTATAATAGAACCTTCTCTACAATGCGTAGTAGAGACACATGCTATAGAGTATGTGTGTAATAGAACCTTCTCTACAATGAGGGAAATATTTTATATCTGTACCATCCAGAATGGATGCCTCACATCTGTACCTATATGAGTCTACTGAGCTCCTGGAATGGGGCTAGTACAACTAAAAAAAAATTAATTTTAAATTTTATTCAACTTTAAATAAATTTTTTATTAAATAGCCACATGTGGCTAGTGACTACTGGCGGTACTGTCATTGTTATCTGAATAGATAGCTGAATAAGACTTCTTTGTTAAAAGTGATAGTGCAATATCTAAGGTAACTGGCATTTCTATGTCTCTCTAAAGATTAATACCTACTTTCTATGGCCCATCGCTATTGTGTACTGTAGAGATATGCTTGCTTGTACCCTTTATTTTGCTTGTACCTTTTCCTCAGCTTTTACCAAGAGCTATATAATTACTTTCTTAGAACGATCTGTTTACACACTATCCCTCTTCAGTGATCTAGCTGTATTTCATGGTTCCCTATAGCAAAATAATTCTTTATTAATGTGAGTCACAAACAATCTATACCATCCTGTTCTCTAATAACAACATAAACATACAACTGAATTCTATACATTTGATTATTTACTGTGTTTGAGCTTATGAGGACTTACAGTTAGTGGCATGCCACAAGTCTTGCTTATTGCTACTTAATCTACTCTAGTTATTTTAATATTCTCATATGCCTTACATGAAAGAATATAAAACAAAGTCTTTTTTTTTAAATATTTCCTAGTTTCCTGAATATTCTCAATTTCCATTTGGTTCTTTATGGCTCTATTCTATCACACAATTTCTCTTATCATAAATGTTTGATGATAAAGATTGAACGCTCAGTGCTGTTTATTACTCATAGAATATTTTTGAATTATTTCATGGGAATGGGACTTTTGATGCTAAACTAAAAAATAATAACCAAAAAACTTACCAACTTTTTGAAATATATGCATACTCCTTAAATAGAACAATAAAAGTATATGAGAGAAACTTTTTATAGTTGTGTACATAGAGATAAGACAAAAATATTTTTATATAAAACTTTGAAACGCACGTAATATTAAAGATAATAGTAAAAATGTGAAATAACCATCATCCAATTTTAATAATTAGCAGGACACATTCAATTGTTTTATCTCTAGCCCCATCTAATGTCTCTCATGTGTTTATTTTATAGCAAATCACAGACATTACATTAGCTAATCTGTGAATAATTTATTTTGATCTTTAAAATATAAGATCTCTTTAAAAATCATGACAAATCAAGTATCACACATAAACCATTGACTATATATATACATATATATGTATATGTATTTTTTTTTTAGTGTTCAGTGATTCATTAGTTGCATCTAACACTCCATGCTTAGCACATGTGCCCTCCTTAATACCCTTCACTTGGTTAGTTACCTTACCCCCAGCCCTTTCTCTTCTGTAACCTTCAGTTTGTTTCCCAAGTCCAGAGTCCCTAATAGTTTGTCTTCCTCTCTGTTTTCCCTCCCTTCCCTGTGGTCCTTCACACTATTCCTTATGTTCTACATATAAGTGAAACCATATGATAATTGTCTACCTATGCTTGACTTATTTCATTTAGCATAATCCCCTCCAGTTCCATCCACATTGATACAAATGGAGGATAGTCATCCTTTCTGATGGCTGAGTAATATACCATTGTATATATGATCAAATATCCAGATATATTGACATTCACATTTCCTCATTGTTTCAGAAAACACAATTTGCCTAAATCAGGATCAAAATAATTTCCGTATACATAGAGGAATGGTCGCTGTTTCTTGAGTCCTTCGAGCAAGATTCTATCTCCATTTCTAATTTTTTCTGTAGTGTTTTTTTTTTTCTCTAAAGAGGCCAGAATGTTTGTCCTATAAAATTACCTGCATTCTGGATTTTGCTGATTTCAGAATACGAATTATACTTTGAGTAACACTGCCATATTTTATTCAACATATCTGTTATAGGTAGACTTTTGAGTGGTCTGTGCTCTTTACTGTTTTGATAGTGCTGTAATGAATAATTTTGTGGATACTTGGTATTTTTGTCAGTATGTATTTTGAATAGGACCTAGACATGAGTTTGTAGGGTTAAAGGGAATTGCATATGAAATTTTGCTAGACATTGGCAAATTCTCTGCCATTAATATTGTTCCATTTTGCTTTCCCAGCAGCAACATTTTAGTATGCTTATTTCCTGATAGCTTTGCCAATGGACTAGATTGTCAAGCTTTTGGATTTTTGCCTAGGAGTTGAGAAATGCCATCTCAGTATAGTTTTTCTTAGCATTTCTTATTTTAAGTTTAGTTGAACATACAGATGAGATAACTTTATGCTTTCTGGATGTTAAGCAATGATTTTTGATTTAAGAAAAAGTTTATAGATATAAATAAGCAGCGGTTAGCCTGAAAAGTTATTTTTCTTGCTGCTGTTTCCTAGGCATCAAAATGATTTTGATAAATAAAATATTATGCAAATACCATTAACTTAACATAAACATTTTAATTTAACCTATTATAGCTTATCTGAATATATTTTATAAAATGATTTTTATCCAATAGCCATAAATGGAAAAAAATTGATAACAGTGCCCTTATAGTCTGTCAAATGTTTTCATAATTTGGGAAAGGTACAATTTAGACTTTTTTCCTATCTTATATTTTAATATGGTCTGTGTCCTCTTTAATTTAGTAAACTTGTTATTTTATCTAGTAATAGATTACTTTAAGATCTGGGATGTGAAAAAGCAATGAAAGTATTTCCCTCTTTTCTCTCATCTCAAGTATCCTTGAGGCTAAACAGGCAAAAAGGAATCATTAATATACACAATGGGCCTGAGATTTAAGAGGGTCGAGGTAAAAGGGGGAAATAGAGAGGTTAAAAGTTTTCTCTTCCTAAATAAATAAATAAATAAATAAATAAATAAATATTACCTGCTTGGTATTTCTTTGTATGTCTGAAGAACTTTTTGATTTGTAATGTTACATTCTTTGAATTTAGCTTTCCCTCTTCAAGCTAAGAGGAACCACGGCAGGGTCTAAGGAAAAATCAGGTATAGAGTTGGCAGTTTAGGAATATTTTGTTTAAGTATATGATAAGAAATACTGACTTTTATTGCTATCAGAGTAATAGATCCCAGAACCTGGGTTTGGCCTAGGGTAGAGGAGGCAAGGGTGTTGTTTGATTTACTTTAATTTGGACAAATCAGTGGATCAAAATGAATCCTGGAAATCACAATGCTAAGATTTTACTTGTCACTCTGGGGCCAAAGGACTGTGTGGTGTTGCTCCTTTGAGGACTAAAAATGTATCAAACTGCTGGCTTAGGCTTAGGTTTACCAACCATTGATTTTCAATGGAAACAAAATTAATGTCTTCCATGTGCCTAACACATGCAAGTTTAGGAACATCCTAAACCATCAAGCCTCTGTTCTGGAAAAGGTTGTAACCTACTCAAAGAGGCCTTAGAGCACGGTGGTTCAATGTGTGAATTCTGGAATCAGACTCAAATCAGGGCTACTTTTGGGCAAGTTATTTAGACTCATTATAATTCATTACTTTATCTGAAAATCGTTAATGTTAACTGACAATATTTGTGGAATACTTAAAAGAGCACCTCACATGTAAAGAATATTAATATTAGTCATGATTATAGTTATTTGTTATTTATTTATTTATTTGTTAAGGATTTTATTTATTCATTTGACAGACATAGATCACAAGTAGGCAGAGAGAGAGGAAGGGAAGTAGGCTCCCTGCTGAGCAGAGGGCCCAATGTCCGGCTCAATCCCAGGACCCTGGGATCATGACATGAGACGAAGGCAGAGGCTTTAACCCACTGAGCCACCCAGGCACCCCTCATTATAGTTATTTAAAACAGACCCCCACTTTCAATTTGCCCTGTAATAAAAGTGTCTGTTCTTCATTTTTTTACCACGACAGTTCAATCCCTAAGGACATTTGCAGAGAATCCTCTCTGTTCATCCTGCTAGGGTCCAGGGACATATATATTCCTGTTTTTCTTGGCATGAAGACAGTGCTTAGCAGAATAAGCGCTTTTCTAGCTCTGCAGTCTTTTATGTGCCACGAGTTAGCTGTGTATACAGAATAATGGTTTATTATCTAGAGGTCTTAGTTTATTCATTTATACAATGTAGAACTTTATCCTTAAAGTCCCTCATACCTCCCAAACCTCATCATTAATAAATAGCCTTGTGATAAAAAAATGCTTTATTTTAAACAGCTACATGAGAAATTAGAAAAAAAAATCCAATATAACCAAAGTATACTCTACCTACTGAAAATCTTGCAGCCAGTTACTGCTAATTTTTGGGCTTGGAGGAAATTTTAGATCTCAAGTTTATAGTCCACTGAGCTTAAGTTTATCACAGAGTATTTAAGATTAAATGCTATTTTTACACAACTAGCAATTCTCTTTAGAAGACATACCCAATTGGGTTTGCTGCACATGCTGATCACTTTCAGCTAATCCAATAATTTTGTCCGGAATGGGAGAGAGAGAACTGTTCTAATCTAGATTTCGCTAACACATTTGAATATATAATGAGAGTAAATTATTTGGAGATCAGTATGAGAAAGAAAACACTTGTATATTGTGCATTTATCAACACATTAGAAAAGATGTCATCATTGGTGCTATTCTTTAGGTAGGTTAGTGTGTTTGTTATGTATATACATGTATATATATTTGTGTATAGACATGTGCATATAGACTCACATACAATTGATATATACATACATGGCTTAAATGAGGAATGGATACAGTGATGGCAATGGTTGATATGTGTATATGTGTATGTATACGTATTATTCTGTAGAACACTGGAAAGATTCAAATCATTGCACATTTCTGATTTATAGCTACTTATAGACTTCTAAGTTATCATTCTGAACCTAAGTGATATTTGAGCCTAATAAAATAAAAGTATCAAACTCTAATATTATTATCGTTCCTTATAAAACAGCTCAAAATTAAGTAGTTTCTAGTATACTGTATTGAGGTAAAATATAAAGAGCATTTGGTATTGATACTAATAAACTCTGCTATAAAACATTAAAAATTCAGAATGTCTGTCAGGATTGGTTCATATCTATAAAAGGAAAAGTTTCCACTAGAGATTGTGTGGTTTGAGGACTACAGTTTGAGGATATGACCTTTTGAGATCGGCTGCCTGAGTTAATCTGGACTTACCATTTAATAATGGTGTGGTCTTGGGTGCTCATTTTGTCATCCATCAAGTATAGGTAAGGGGTGTAGAACAGTGCCTAGCACAGTTAATCTGACCATAATTGTAACAAAAAACTGGGATACTTCCAGTTCTAGAATTCTATAGTAATCATATCTGTTTAAGAGCCAATATTGAAGGCTTCCTTAACAGTATGATGATGAAGAATATGAGTTTTCTATGAAACCATAACTTTAATTATTTCTTTTTTGCAGATATAATATGAAAGAGTAGCTTATAGAACTTCACTTGGAACTTGCAGCAGTTGGGGGTGATTTGAGAAGGACAATGTATTTGTTGGGGTTATTCAGAGAAACACAACCATGTCCAAGAGGGGAGATGGGGATTATAAGGAATGGGCTCATCTGATTGTGAATGTTGTGACTTCACACAATCTGTCACCTGTAAACCAGAGACCCAGGAAAGCCAGGGGAGTAACTCAGTCTGAGTCCAAAGTACTGAAGACCAGGGGAGCTGATGTTTGTAAATCTTTATCCAAGGGCAGGAGAAGATGAGTTAAGATTTCCTTGCTCAGCAGTGATCTCGGAAAAAGGGCAAATTCTTTCTTCCTCCAACTTTTTTTCTATTTAGGCCCCCAAAGGATTGGGTGATGCTCATTTATACTGGTGAGGGCAATCTACTTTGAGTCCACAGATTCAAATGCTAATGTTGTCCAGAAACACTCTCATCGACCTACCCAGAAATAATGTTTAATCTGGGCACCCCATGGCCAGTCAAGTTAACACAGAAAATTAACTGTCACAGGTAAATATGGTAATAATTAGGGAAATTGCACTGAAATATATTTCTAAACCTGACATATAAGGTGAAGGACTCATGTAATTATCACTCATGTTTTATATACAAGTAATTAACATTGTACTGACTCTCAGGCTCAAAGAGAGTAAGCAGTTCTCCATTGCTGAGTTGCATAAATGTTTATTTAATCTGAGCTCTTTATAAAGAGACTGAAGTGAAGAAAACTGAAAAGGACCAGTCCTAAACCTGGGCGTCAATTAAACTATATATTTGGGTCAAACGTACTTGGTGGAGAAGAGAAGGGAAGTGCTTAGACTTCTTGTGTCTTTCTCTCTTCTCCTCTATAGAGAGTTAGATAGTATATTTTATAAATTGCTGGGGAGTGGAGCTAAAAACTTGATGATTTTAATGGTATTGGCTGTTATTTCCCTAGAGTAATTCAGTTAAAATTGCCCTATATTGAACATGAATGAAAAAATTTTTCTGTCCTTTTAAGGTTCATTCTATATAGAGAATTAAATGGGAAAAAATATAAATTACATTTCTGATCATTTTTACAAGGCCAAACTTTCTGCCCAATGTCTGAACATTGCAAAGAATTATGTAAGTAGAGATTATTCATTTAGACAGTGTTCTTATTTTCAACAATAGTTCATTTCTAGTATTTAATTACATGATGTTTCAAATGATATCATATCATTCCAGTAGAATACGAAAGCTTTCCCATTTACTGTTTTGAATATTTCATCTAATTGGAGAGCAGAAATTTTGTGTTGTGAATGTAATCTAATGTTGTAGGATATAATTTCTATTTTATTATTTGGATGAAGAAGATAAGAGAGCGATCAGGAAAGGTTTGAATAAACATTTAAAATAAATTGAAGTGCTAAAATTTTGCTTCTTATTAATGTGAAGGAGGTTGTATTAGAAAATTTTTAATAGTTTATAATTTTACTAGTCTATAATTTTACTAGTCTTTAAAGACTATCTGAATAAAATACAGACACTGAAAATTACACCAGAATAACACAACTAGTGTGAAAATCAATATGACTACTTCCAGTAATTTTTGTCAAAGTACTTTAGACCCAGAAGTATACCCACACAAATCCAGATTTTTTAAATTTTTGACAAAAGTGTGAAAGCCATTCAGTGGAAAGAGGGTGGTCTTTTCATCAAATGGCACAGAAGTAAGCGAACATCCATAGATAAGTATAATGAACCTTGATCCACACCCCAAACCTTGTCCAAAAAATAACTCAAAATGGATAACTGAATACTACAAGTCTTTTAGAAGATAAAAGGGGAAAAAGTAGGGCTTGGTCAAGTGTTACTATATGACACCAAAAGCATGACATATGAAAGAATAAGCAATAATTGAACTTCATCAAAATTAAAACCATTTACTCTGTGAATGACTCTAAGAGAATTAAAAGACAAGCTATAAACTGAGAAAATGATTGCAAACCGTATCTAGAATATAGTGCTATAGGCCCATTAAAACTCAACAGTAAACAAATCCCAAAGAGTTCCAATTAGGATGGTAAAAATACATGAAGTCAAAAAACATGAAAATATATTTCATTGATAAGGAAATGGGATGGCAAATTTAATATCCATAACTGTCGGAAAATAAGAAATGGAAACAAAAGGACCTAACACAACACACCTTTTGGAAGAGCTAAAAACAAAAAACAAAAAACAAAAAAAACACCAGGGAAAATACCAAACACGGGGAAAGCTGCAGAGAAACCAGGTCTCATACAATGTTGGTGGCACTATAAAACCTTGAGTTCATGTGATATTTTAATTTTACCTCAAAAAAACAACTTGAAGGGTACCTGGGTGGCTCAGTTGGTTGAGGTCATGATTTAGGGTCTTGAGATTGAGACTGTGTCAGGCTCCCTGCTCATGGGGAGTCTGCTTGAGATTTTCTCTCTTCCTCTGCCCCTCCCTCATGGTGTTCATTATCTCTCTGTCTTTTTCTCTCAAATAAACAAATACATTTTCTTTCTTTCTTTTTTTTTTAAAGATTTATTTATTTATTTATTTGACAGACAGAGATCACAAGCAGACAGAGAGGCAGGCAGAGAGAGAGGGGGAAGCACGCTCCCCGCTGAGCAGAGAGCCTGATGCGGGGCTCGATCCCAGGACCCTGAGATCATGACCTGAGCCGAAGGCAGCGGCTTAACCCACTGAGCCACCCAGGTGCCCCAACAAATACATTTTTTAAAATAAAAAAAAATTGATATTGTCTTTCTAATTTTCCCACAGTATTTTAGCACAATATTTTAGTTAGTACATGCTTTGAGTTTAATTTCTCATGAATTAAACTTTCAAAAATTTTACATCATGTATTACATTTATTACATTGTATATATTTAAATATGGATTGTATTATTAGTGTTCCTACAAACTGTTTTAATATTACAAAAATATATAAATTTACTTAACTGAAAAAATTTGTAATAACAAATAGGTGTTAAAAGAGTTAAAAGAGCCTATTAATACTTACAATGTTCCCAATTATATAAAATTAATTCATTCACTTAATTTTAATTTCCAAATTGTAATTTAACTTTAGATCTTAAACCTTAATATTTTATTGAGTTAATAATCTAATCCTTGGATACTTGGACAATTTCTAAGAAGAAAAACATGTAAAACATTGACCAATATTTATATCTACTTTTTTCTTTATTTTTATATATTATAAAGTGGCTGTATAATAAAAATATATGCAGTTGGGTATCTTTCAATCCATTTCAAATTTTAGTAATATGATAGATTTGTGCTTATGAAGAAAATTGACTTTCTGCCTTTTCTCTTGAGTTCAGAAAAATAAAATTGGTTACTTAGATAATACTCGATTCAAGAGTTAAAAAAAAATAAGAACAAATATTGTTGTTATTTAGCTAGGGCTGCCATAACAAAATACCACAGACTGGGTGGTTTCAGTAGCATAAATTTAGTTTCTTACAATTCTAGAGTATAGAAGACTAAGATCAAGGTGTCAACAAGGTTGGCTTCTTCTAAGGCCTCTCTCCATGGTTTATAAATAGTCATCTTCTCCCTGTGCCTTCACATATTTTCCCTGTATAGTTGTTCATATCTGAGTCTCTGTCTTAAGGACATGGTCATGTATGATTAGGGCCCGCTATGACCAAATTTTAACCTAGTTACCATTTTAAAGGCTCTATCTCCAAATATAGCTATATTTTGTAGTATTAGCAGTTAGGACTTTGACATATGAATTTTAGGGAGATATAATTTAGCCCCAAACATTCATATATGCATATTTATGTACACATAGTACACACATATACACACAGAATGATACACATGGTTTGGTTAATAAACCAGTATCTCATTCTGTGATATTTTTAACTCAGTAAAAGGACCTGTTCTGCTGGTTTAATTTGGGCACTCTTCTGGATGAGAAAAAATGTTAAAAACTCTGATCGTGATCTTTTCTTCATATTTGCTATGTTGCAGCCTTCAAATGTATGCTCTCCAGAGTCTTAAATGCTATTACCAGCCACTGTCCCCAAATAATCATATGCCAGAAAAGGTAGGAAAGCCTAAACTTCATAGAGATTGAAATGACCACAAGCAGAAATTTGTTATGTGATCATACTCCACAAAGAATGGCCCAGACTTGGATTGATGGTGTCCCCAGATGATATTGATTTACTGTTCACAGGTATAAGAAAAATTACAAGGAGGATAGAGAACCTATAGCTACCATGATAATATGACACAACTCTTAGTCCCGGAGGTTCTTTTCCAGGAAGGTAAGAGTATAAACAAATACACAAACAAAACTGAAAACAAACAAACAAACAAAAAAACCCCCACCAAACTTTACTATTTACTTCAGGAAATTGCTATAAACCAATTTATCTGGGCAAACAGTTTGCGCTTTTGGGCAAACAGCTTTCCTATCAGGAAAACAGAATGATCATTGGTGCTGAGAACTCACTGTTGTATAAGATCTTACTCAACAAAACCCTCACACAGCTACATCCACCAGTTCTAAACTATTATGTCACAAACTGCTTAATAACAATCAGTTTCTTGCCTGAACGTTGATCCTGGTCTCCTCAACTTCCCAGGGATCATACCTTCCTTGATCTCCCTCTTTTGAGAGCAATTAGGACTCTGACAAAGTGTTGTTTTCCCTTAAAAATATAACAGATAAACTTAACTTGGTTTGAATAACAGATTTTTGATGATCTTTAGGGGGATATGAAAGCTGGAAAATTTTATACATAAACTATAAATAACATGTTAAAGTTATTGAAAATTATCCACTTAACATATTTAAATATGGTTGAAAATTTTATTTCTCATTTCCTCAAAACTAAACATTGTCTTCCAAATAAATTAAAACTAAAACCCCCAGAATTGGGACACCTGGATAGCTCCGTTGGTTAAGCCTCTCCTTTGGCTCAGGTCGTGATCTCAGGGTCCTGGGATCTAGTTGTACATCAGGCTTCTTTCTCAGTGGGGAGCCTGCTTCTCCCTCTCGCTTTGAGTGACTGCCACTCCCCCTGCTTGTGCTCTCTCTCTGACAAATAAATAAATACCATCTATGTTTTTCTTGAGATTGCATTTATTTATTTGACAGAGAGAGACGCAATGAGAGAGGGAACACAAGCAGGGGGAGTGGGAGAAGGAGAAGCAGGGAACCCAATGCGGGGCTTGATCCCAGCACACTGGGGTCATCACCTGAGCCAAAGGCAGATGGTTAATGACTGAGCCACCCAGGTGCTCCAAATAAATAAAATCTTAAAAAAAAAGCAAAAACAAAAAACCCAACAACCCAGAATCTATATTTTGATGATTTAACACTTAACCCATTAAATTCTTTGACTGATTACCTTTAAAATTTGATTCAATGCTGTAATTTGATGCAGCAGTATAATGTTAGACACTGTGCCTTGATTCACCTCCCATTATAAAGGCAGAAATGTCAGCTTCTCACCTTCTGACTTGCTAGCATCCCTTACATTAAGGCTAGGCCATGCCTCTGTACAAAAAAAAAATAAAAATAAAAATAAAAATAAAAAATTAAAACTCCGTGTGTGTGCACATGCACACATATATGCAGTATCTAATACTCTTCTGGATAAAAAGGGTAGTACTGTGAGGATAGAACCTTATCGTTTCTTATTTGGATGCTGCTTAAAGATGTGACATCAATCTTGCAATCATGTTGGCCCCAACCTGAAAACAGAAGCCAGTTTGTTCAACATGGTGGGGTGGCAGGTTTCTGGATCTTTGTTGACACTGAGACATCAAACTAGCTCTGGAAGTACTTACCTTCAGATTTGTTACTTACAATAAATACTTAAAGTATCTGAAAATAGGTTATCCCATAACTTGCAGCCAATGGTATTTCTTGAGCCATATATTAGACCATTAATGTTTTTGAGTAATAGGTTTTTTGCGAAAAATAATTTCTATTTATTTTTGGTAAAGTCTCTGTCTGTAGTACAGTTTTACATAATAGTGTTTATTGTCTCATAATTGCAACATATGAAAATAAAATGCTATTTTGAGGTGTTAGACATGAATGGATATACTACTGAGTTTTCAGTGTTAATGTAGATTATGGTTTTTGTTTTGTTTTGAATTTTTTTGATTTGATTACCATACATAGGAGACTCAGAAGATAGTAGATGTTTATGCTCATTTCAGCCTTTTACAAGAAAATAATACAGCATTTTTTATTAAAAATTTTATTTTAATTTTGGAGTTTTCTTAACAAAAAAGTGATAAGTATTCACATAAGTTGGAAGCATTGAAATGTTTGTTTCAGTTCTCTGTGAGCATTTTTCTTTTTCTTTTCCATTTTTCCTCTTTTACCTGTTTGAGCAGATACAGAGCAGTCATCTTTGTGAAAGGCAGATAAAATGGGTTTTTGTTTACAATTGTATCCTTCAAATAGAGGAAAGTGTTCTGACACATCTTTGAAAATGGTAACAGCGATAGCATTCAATCATATCTCTGTGACTCCATTAATGACAAGTTTAATGGGTCTTATCTCTTTTTGTTACTAGTGACATTATATACTGAGCATATTGAATACTTTTCATTAATTTATATGGGAAAATATCTGGACAAAAATTCACTAAGAACTTTGTAAGCTTTGAACTTATTTGGTAGTAGTGTGAAATTTAAATGTGCACATGGATGTATAAATGGAAATAACTCAAACTTTGGTACATAGTCACAATCTATATATTTTAAATCTTTTTCTTTAAAAAGAAGAAGAAATTTAACTGCATAAATTACTAAGGGTACTTTAATCTTAGTAAAGGGACATTGTCTAAGAGTGGCCAAGAAGAGTCTATCTTTGGGTTTTTCTTAACAATTACCTAACATATTCTTTAACTTAAATTATCTTTTTATTTGAACTGTAAATGCATAAAAAGTATAGGACTGATGCTCTTTTTTTTTTCTTTACAAATTATTTGGTTTAGAGACCTTGATTTCCCTGCATATGTAGTTCTAGCAGGCAAAACTTAACAGACCAGTAACATCTTAAGGAAAAAAAAAATAGTAATCCTAGTTGTTCTCATTGGTGAATGTAGTATAGTATAGAAACATTCTAAGATAAATATGATCATGAATAGTCAAATATAGCTTTCAAATAGCTATCTTAAAAGCAATCAGTGAGATGAACTCCTGTCAATTAAAAGCAAGCCAAAATAATTTCCTCTGGGAAGCTTTTACTTTATGAATTTTTGCATTTATTTTCATGTTTCAAAATATTGCATAACCAAACTTTTTCTTTCTTTTTTTTTAAAGATTTTTTTTTTTAATTTATTTATTTGACAGACAGAGATCACAAGTAGGCAGAGAGGCAGGCAGAGAGAGAGGAGGAAGCAGGCTCCCTGCGGAGCAGAGAGCCTGATGTGGGGCTCCATCCCAGGACCCTAGGATCATGTCCTGAGCCAAAGGCAGAGGCTTTAACCCACTGAGCCACCCAGGTGCCCCTTCTTTCTTTCTTTTTAAAATTTGTGCATTTAATCTTTTTATCATGTTTCAAAAATATTTCCCCAAGTTTGAGTTGCATATTGCCCTGCCTTGTCTTACAGAAATAAAGACATAGATTTTAAATCATTTGCCCAAACTCATAAAGAAAATCTTTTTAAAATAAAGCTAGAAAATTTTCAACACAAAGTAAGTGAAAGACTGTATGATAAGAATTAGGAGACCTATATCATCATATTTTTCCCTTGAAGGATAATGGTGCCATTTGCATTTCATGATGAATCTTTTATAAATTTGCATGTACAGTATGTTGCATTAAATGATGAATTTCTAGGATGAAGGAAAATATGTCTAAAGTGTTAAATATGTCTAAAAAACTAAAGAAGTTTTGCATTGGAATTTATTTGAAATGAATTTGCTCTTGTGGATTAACATAATGTTGAGTCTTTGGGATTAGATTTTGCAGTGGATTTCAGGAGGGTTTGAAGAATTGAAGAGTGTGCTTATGTGATTTCTTAATATTTGTTGCAATTTTATTTAAGATTTTTAAAAAAGATTTTATTTATCTGTCAGAGAGAGTGAAAGAGCACACAAGAAGGGGGAACAGCAGGCAGAGGGAGAAGCAGGCTCCCCGCTGAGCAAGGAGCCCCATGTGGAACTCGATCCTAGGACACTGGGATCATGACTTTAGCCAAAGACAGACGCTTAACTGACTGAGCCACCCAGGCATCCCACAATTTTATTTAAGATTAAAAAAATGGTTTAGACATTAACATCCTATAATGAGAGATTTCTCTCTCTTTCACTCCCCTCCTTCATATATACAAATGTATTTCTTTCTACTATTCCAATATACTTACACTACAATTTTTGGTTAAATAATTCTTTTAAAAAACTGCCTTTTTTTTTTTTCAGCTGAGACATATCATTACTATGATTATTTTCTCTTATTTTACCTTTTATTTTTAAAATATAGTCAATAGTGCTTTTTCATTTACTTAGCTTTTGGTATACCCTAGTAATGTATCCCTAAGTTGTCTGATAGAGTTGAAAATATGGATCTAGAGTATATGTAAGTATGAACATACCCTGGATAAGGTCAGACATTTCTGTATTTAATTTTCTCCAGCAGACAGTACTCTCACTACACTTTGTCCTGGTCTCGTTGTGCTCTTTTGTTTGTTTCCGACACTGTCATTTTGAAAATCCATTTCTTTGGCCAGTATTGAATTTACTGTTTTTAACTCTAGTTTCTTCTTTACTGATTTATGATCTCATTTTGGTAAAGTACATTCACTATTAGCTTTCTGAAGAACATTTCTGAGTTATAAATTGGTTAGCTTGTTTCACTTTATCTCTTAAGGGTGTGGGTTTTAGTTTTCCATAAGTTACTTGGGGTTTAAGTTTCAGCTTTTTCTGAGCTACTAAATCATATTCTAATAGTTCATTTACTTTCTTGATTTCTTGTCTGCTGCTGTTGATTTTTCTAATCACTTTATCCTGGTGGTTTAATTCCTGTTTGATCCTTTTACTGTCAGTTTAAAGGGTTTGCAAGGCAGTCTCTGAAATGACCTCCAATTATCCCTCCCTGCTGGCATTGATGTTTTCTGAATTTGGGCAGGACCTAGTGGTTCACTTCTAATTAATCGTGCAGGATGTAATGAGAGCTCATCTCTGAGATTAGGTTACAAAGCATGTTGACTTTGCTTTTCTTTTCTCACTCTCTTGTTCTCACTTTCATTCTTGTTTTTTCACTGGCTCTGAGGGAATTAAGTTTCCATATTGTAAGCTGCCTTTTAAGAGCCCATAAGGCAAAAGAACAAAGGGAAGCTTCTGGTCTGTAGTCATCAAGGCATATGGGCCCTCAGTCGAATAGGCTGGGAAGAATTGAATTCTGCCACAATGTTGAGCTTATGGGCAGATGGGTGGCTCAGTCATTCAATGTCTGCCTTCGGCTCAGGTCATGATCTCAGGGTCCTGGGATATATCCCAGCATTGGGCTCCCTCCTTACAGAGAACCTGCTTTTCCCTTGGCCTCTGCTCCTCCCACTGCTTGTGTTCTTTCTCTCTCAAATAAATAAATAAAATCTTAAAAAAGCAAAGCAACACAAAAATGACACAATGGTGAATTTAGAGGCCGGTCTTCTCCCTGCAGATAAGACTGCAGCCCCTGCTCAGATGTGGCCTTCTGAGAAACTCTGCTACAGGGTTACTTAGACAAGCCGCACCCATGTTTGTAACTTCTATAGATTGAATGTTTCTGTCCCCCCAAAATTCATACATTGACTTCAAATCCCCAAAGTGATCTTATTATATGATGGTGGGACCTTTTGTGAGATGATTAGATCATGAGGATGGAGCCCTCATGAGTGCAATTAGTGCTCTTATGAGAGAGACCCCAGAGAGATCACTTACCCCCTTCTACCATGTGAAAGCACAGCAAAATGGTTTCTATGAACTAGGAAGCAGGCTCTTACCAGCCTCTGAACCTGCTGGTGTCTTGATCTTGGATTTAGCCTCCAGAACTGTGAGAAATACACTTTTGTAGTTTACAAGCTATCCAGTTTATGGTATTTTGTTGTAACAGCCTAAGTGCATTAAGGTGCTGACTCCCAGAAACTGGGACATAATAAATATTGTTTTAAGCTGCAGTTATTAATTTCATAGCCATAGGTAATGAATATAGAGAGATTTTAGGAATGGAGATTACCAAGTATGTTTGATTTGTCATGTTGGAACAGAAACCTGAAGGCTCTGCATAGAAGTCACAGTATAATGTTTTAAAAGAAAGTAATGTGATAGTTATTTTAAAGATGAGTTTTTAGAAACTTTGTGGGGAACATCCTGGAGGAAACAAGACTGGGAGAAAGGAGCTATTGCAATATTCAGATGAGAAGTGAGGGCCAGAATTAAGTCAATTTCAGAGGATATGGAGAAGAGAAGGCACATTTGAGGGCTGTCTTTCATACGATGTGATTGCTGAGTAGATATTGCAATGAAATGATGTGATTGATCCTGGATTTCTGTTTGAGGGAATGAGGGGATCATGGTTCTGGTAATTAGGATAAAGAATAGAGAGGAAAGAGCAGATATGGAGGTGTTGAGGATGAGTTGAGTTTTGCACATTGAGTTTGAGATGACCTGGGACATCTGGAAATGATGACACTAAGAAGTAGCATGTAGTAAGTGTTTATCAACAGGCCCGTTTGATGCATGGATAATCTTGTTTTGTCCCTGTAACAATATCATCTAATAGTTGCTATCATTATTTCCATTTTAAAATGAATAATCTGACTATAAGGTCAAAGAACTTGCCCAAAGGCACACAGTGATTCAGGGATAATAATGTAAACTGTTTCCAAGGGTCAAATTTTGTTTCTTCATCCCATAACAATCTTGTAAGACCAGCTTTCAAAATAAAATAATTTGTCATTATCTTCAGAAATTCTGAATTTCTTTTCTTTGCCATAAACATTTTCATAATCAGGCAATTCTGGTTCTTATCATGTGACTGGGACTATAGCCTAGAGGATAATTACAGACAGTTAAAATTTTCTGGTGAATTATTACATTATGTGAATCAATTACATGTAAGATATGTTGTTGATAGATATGGGAAAAGACAGGCCTTGTTTTTAGTGTTAAATTCAATCGTCATGGTACAAACCTCCTGGGTGATATATCTCACATTCATTTAAGAAGAATTATTATATTGTCTGTTTAAAACCAGGATCTTCAGTAGTAATTCGCACACATAAGGGTTACTTTAACTTAATAATGCTGAAGAAAAACTGTGACCCAAGTAGTGTTATTAAAATGTCATTGAATTTGGTTTATTTTGATTTTGCTTTACTTTTTAAAAATAATATTCGGCAAACTGCTGCTTGGATTGAGCAGAAAAGTTCATTATATTTTCTGAAACAATCTTCAATTTGGCATAACATGTAAATGGCAAAGTTATACCTAAAAGAAAGAAAGATAGTTAAACTGGGGGAATTCATTAGGACCACTAGGAGAATATTTTTATTATTAAAATGAATAATGAACTTTCATTATGATTGCAGATGCCCCAAGGAGAGCTTAGGGAGATATTAATTAATTAATTAATTACCTAATTGCATAATTGACATCCAACATTATATTAGTTTTAGGGGTACACATATTTTGATTTAGTATTTGTATATGTTGTGAAACAAATCACAAGTCATATCAACATCTGTTAGCATACATTGCTACAAGATTTTTTTCTTGTGATGAAAACTTTTAGGATCTGCTCTTTTAGCATGTTTCAGATATGCAGTACAGTATTGGTAATTGTTGTCAACATGCTGTACTTAAATCACCCATAGTTTATTTATTTTATAACTGTAAGTTTGTACCTTTAGACACTCTTCACTTGTTTCGCCCACCCCCTGGCTCTGGCAACCCCCAGTCTGTTCTCTGTATCTATGAGTTTGGTTATGTGAGTGTGTGTTTGTGCGTGTGTGTGTACATGTTCAAATTCATCCTTGAATATCTTAGCATGTGTCACTAGGAATAAGGGATCCTGTAAGAGTTCTTTATCAATGTCAATAAGAAGAGAAAGTTTGGTGTAATCAGTAAGAGCATGATCATTAGAGAGCCAAGTTTAAACCCTAGACCTGTTGCTTTCTAGCTATGTGAAATTGCTTTACCTTTATAATTTCAGTGTCATCATATAAAAAGATGGAGATGAAATGCTTTTTTACCTGACAGCATTGCTGAAAGAGCAAATGAGAATATATGCAAAATGTTTTAGCCTCATGTCTTGTATGGAGTACTCAGTAGAAGAGTGGCATTGTTGTTAAGTACTTATCCTCTGTTCCCATCCTTGACTTACTGCCCCCATTACTATTGTTCAAGTATTAACATGCTCACAGCCAATATAAAATCAAATTAAGATGGAATGTAGAAATCCAGAAACCTCAAGAAAAGTTTGGAGAAGATACAATTCTGTTGATTAGTGTATCTTTACTTAATTTAATTAAAACTACTTTCAAAAGAAAAAGAAATAACAGAAAGACTTGTTTGCTTGCATTATTTTTTGCTAAGAAATTAGCCGATCAGTTTCCTTTTGTGCAGGCTAATTTTGCATTATTTAAGAAGGCTTTCAAAGATAGACTGAACTTGGGAACTTTTCAAAAACCCCCTTTCAAGTGGTCTATAGCCAGTGATCACTGTTTATCATTAGATAGAAACCTTTTATCATTTGGCTATTTTCACAGAGAATTTAAGAGTAATTGGGTGGCAGCTGGAGTCCTGTGACCATTCTTAGAAAAACAAACAGGATTTCCTTGGAGAAGGATTACTAATACTATATTTAAGAGAAAGAGTGCTTACCTTGGGATGGAGTCAGCGATACTGGCTTTGCAGTAGCCCAGGATGGAAAGAGAACTGTTTCTTTGGGAGGAGACCAACGGAGCTGGCATCAAAATGAGTGCTTCTCGATCTAGAGGAAAAAGGGAAAAAAGACAGTGGACATTTTAAAAATACTTATTTAAGATGGATAGTGGGTTAAGGTCATGTACATTAACCCACTCATTTTCATTGAATCCCCACAATGATCCTAAGTAATGGTGATTGCCATCTTTCATATATGTAGGCAAGGACACTGAGAATTTGAGACACAGCTAGCAAATAATGCGGTAGCAATTCAAACTCAAGCCTCTGTTTCTAAAATTGGTATTCCTTCCTCTATAACGGTAGTTCTCAAAGTGTGGTCTTTGGCCCGGCAGCATGGATGTCACTTATAACAAATGGAAATTTTCAAATCCCAGCCCAGATCTACCATATTGTAATCTCTGGGAATGAGGCCTTCTATCTGTGTCTTAACAAGTTGTCCAGGTAATATTGATGCACACTAAAAAGTGAGACCCTTTGCACTATATTATCTCTCTATCCCCACTAGATTATTTTAGTATTTGAAATTCCGAGAAGGAAATCAATGTTAAGGGTACACAGTTCTAGTTTTATACTTACTGTACTGATGACACTTCTTTGAAAGTGTAGGAGAAAAGAAAACTAGGAGGCTTCTCTTGCTGATATCTACAAAATTAGAACAGAGATTGCGAAAATCCATTGAGTTAGGAATACCTGGCAGAGGAACACATTTGGAGGAGGGGAGAAGAGGATGTCTGAGGGAGGATCATGAGATGGTTCAGTAAGACCAGTCAACTGAAGGGTATTTTAGCTGACCATCTGGAAATTGTTGATTCTAATGCCCTTTAGAAAAGGATTCTTTAGAGATTACTTGGGAAAATATTTGGTATTTGGGGCACTAGGGTTGCTGTGATTTGCCTGTATAGTATTTATATAGTATTTGCTTCTTTTATTTTATTAACTTTTAATAGAATTGTCTTCTAATCCATTGTGGCCAGCATCTTGCAAGTTGGGGTATAGATGCCAACCTACTACACTATTAATACTACTTGACAAACATATACTGAAGTTCTTCACTGAGCCAGGCAGTGGACAAACAGTATACATTTCCTAGTTGGGTATCTAAGCCAAAAGAATAAGGATGCATACATGAAAAAGATCTAAGTTATTTTCTGTGTGTATCTTTTATCTTAGATAAAAGCAGAGAACAAAATTGTTTCTGATTATGCATCCTCACTCCAAACTGTAAGCTGAAGGATTAGACATGAAATTGCCATTTATCACAAATCAATTAAAAATAAATATGGTAAGCAGATGTGACATTATAACTAGAGGAAACACAAGCAAAAATTAGACAATTTTACTTAAACAAATGAACAGATGCATGGAAGAAAACAAAGCCAGCAAAACAAATAAACATTTGGAATAAGAATTTTTTAATTAAAAAACGAAGTAAAAAGGAACTGTGGTCCTAAATTGAGATATCTGGTGTGGTAAAGTGTGGTCCATTCATTTCTTTGGCAAATATTTTTTAGGCATCTGTGACCAGTGTAAAGACTACTGGGTTTCCAGTTCCAAGTTTCTCCTAGATTTAGATCTCATTCATGCCTGGCTGTGGGAGGAATATCACCACACATCCAAGGTTTCTGGACATTTAATATTCAAGATGTCAAGTAAATGTAGCAAAGCCTGGAATGTGGCCACTGTGGCCATGTTTGTGGTTCCCATACTGGCAGAATCTTTGGACTGCCAGAATAAATTTGGCAGTAGCAAGATGGGTTCTTGCCAGTACTAGATTTGAATCTTTTTTGGATCAATTTTCTGAGTATCTGTTTGATTCAGAATTTCCTTTTTATCAGTAGTATACTGTGTAAGGAACATACAGAAATAAATTCAAAACAATTAAAAAAAGATTAAAAAGAAAAGATGTAAAGAAGCTGTCTTATAGATTTCCCATAAGTGGAGCTGTAGATTCAGAGAGTTGAATAACCTCCTTTTTAACCCCTTTTAAACATCTTTGGGGAATCCTGTATTAACAAGTCTTCCAGGTAATTTTGATACACAGTAAAGTGAGAACCACGTAGACAGAACTACTCTATTCAAATATGTACTTGTCTTATTATAACATTTCTGCAATGTTGAATTTTCATATCTAGATTATAACCCTCTAGCAAAATGACATTTCTGTAGAGAAATGCTTTGGTATACTATATGTGAATTCTATGAGGCAGTTCAATATAGTGGAGAAAGTACTGGGTTTGTAGTCAAAAGATGCAGTTTTGAATCTTGACTGGGTCACTGATGTATAAGTACTGCTGGGGTAAAAGGTGAGGTCATAAACATTCTATGTATATAGTGGTGGGAAAAGATCAGAAATGAGTTTCCAGAGAGAGATTCTGTTGAGAGAAAGATGCAGCGAAAGCAGGAAGAAAAATTCTGTAATGGAAGTGGGTGGTGGGTAGGGAATTTTAGGTAGAGGGAATAACATGCAAAAACTTGGAGGCAAGAGAAGAGCATTGAGCATTAATGATATTTCACATAGTTGATGCACTAGTTGAGGCAAAATTGGAATCCTGAAAGATGAATTTGGATATGTGAATAGCAACCAAATCAGTATGGGCTTCATACACCATAACCTGGGGAATGAGAACCAACAGAGAGGGGTCTTAAAAAGACATGGGCATGATTAGTTTCGCACTTTGTAAGTTCAGTTGGCTGCTTCCCCTAAAATGGGCAGGATTCTATTTGAGGGGTTGTTGTGATAATCTGGTGAGGCATAAACTGAGACAATGGTAATGGATAATATAAAGAAGTAGAGATTTGAGGTGATAAGGATATAGCCTAAATGGCATTTGGAAACTAACAGGGTATGACTGAAAATTTTATTCACACCAGTTTCCCAGCCCCAGCTAGCCTATAGCTACAAAGTTATTTTTAATGCCCAGATTGTCATAGGTTGAGCTCTCAGTGATGTAATTGTTTGTAATCCATCTCCTCAAAATGTCTTTCTGCCCAGAGGAATTTTCCAGGGTATTTGCTCTTGTGTGCTCAAGGTCAAGTCCTGGAAGTCCTTCTGTGCTGTCCCTGTGTCAAGACATCTACAGCTACCTGTTTCACAGGTCCTTTTATACCCTAGTCTTTGGTCAAATAGGCCTTCTGTTGGATTACTTGTTGCTATCCTTCTCCTGGCTATCAGAAGAGCCCTCTGCTCTATCGTTCAGACTCCTCCTGCTATAACAGATACATGAGGATGTGAATTTTACAAAACACAGCACAGAACAGACTTTAAGAATATTTTTTTTAAGAAGGTGCAGGAAACCAGGTTCCGGGAAAATACAACACAGAAGCTGATTTACAACAATATATAGATTCCATCTCATTCTGGAGTTCTTTCTCTTCCCTCATTGACCCACTGTTATTCATGTGTCCAGGAGTATCTGAACTCCTATGTGGAAATTTTCCAGTGTCTACACACCTCGGATTCAGACTAAATCTCCCTTTAATTCCAGAGAGAAAAGGATGCTTTTCCTTCACCTCCAATTAAGGCTTGCTCTGTGAGTCCTGATTTCTTTCTGGAGCCTGTATGATAAAGCACAGGTCCATTTACCTTTAGAAAAACCTTATCTCCATTCCAAGTTTTATGATCTGTTCCCACGGTACCAACAAAACAATATAACATACTAGTAAGACATCAGTATATTTCTCAGAGTCTAGATTATTTGGTTTTAAACAGTGGCATCTGTAACACATGAACATTTTTCTCCTGTGAGCTGATAAGACATAGTTTATTTTTTTGCCTCATTTCACCAATGATTTAATAGTCTTGAGGTTAAAACTCACTCATAGTAACCTTGACACTTATATATAAGGATTTTGTTAACTGTAATACTCTATACAAATATAAATTCTGCTATTTCTCATGCAAAAAAAGTCTAAATTACTAGTATGATTCAATGAGTACTAAAGAAACTCCTTACCCAGAGTGTGATGATATAAAACACTATTTTATTGAGTTTCATTTTATAAGACACCAAAAATTATAATTTCTGAAACACAATCTGTTTATGACAGCTTGCCTCAGTGAGTCACCAAAATCCCGGACATGATTTTCACTGGAATTTATCTGATGATAAATTTTCAGTAAGGTAAAATTAAAAGGAAATTTTATTTTATAAGACCTTTATGAGACTTACTCACGTTATTCCTTCTTTTTGAGAATGAGCATCACTGTTTTCCTGAAAATAAAAGGAATTTTTACCTTGTACACTAATTTTCATCCAAATTAGCACTGAGAACACCTATTTATATATATATCACAATCCTAGAATCTGTGTAATATAAGCCATGTAGCCAATGTTTCTAGTTTCCAAAAATTAATAACTTAAGCTAAATAATACCAATATAGGCATATAAGATAATTTATTAAAAACACCCAAAGAAAGAATAATAATGCATCATTTGTTAAGTATGGGTAGACTACAATTGAAAATGACTCTTAGAGAGGCTTTGGGATGGGAAAGAAGAAAGCCATTCCTTTATTGTAAGTTCAAATAAGAAAATATTATCCATAGATCCATCGAGTCCCCAGAGTGTAAGAGATATGGAAGTGTGTGTGTGTGTGTGTGTGTGTGTTTGTTTGTTTGTTTTAGACCATAAAACACTACATACCCCAACCCCACCCCTGGCCTGTTTCCTCCAAAGAGCTTAGGATATGAACACTACCTTCCTTGTAGGCAAAAACCCTTCTTTCTAGATCAGTTACTCTTTTCCTGTTAAGTCTCAGCCTACTTAAATTATGTTCTGTCCTGTTGAGTCTGACTTCTGGTACTCTATATTCCGCTTTTAAATTGGCCATTTGAGTCTCTCTACTTCCATTGCTATCTGGGAAATGGCAGATAGAGGTGAGATTGGAAATGGTTCTCTGACCATGGGCTAGACTTAGAGTGGAGTGGACAAAAGACGATCCAAGCCTTTTTATTGCCCAGAAATCCCTGCTCTCGTGTTGACTCTATGTTGTGAAAAGGATGCCATTCCCTTTCTATTGTCCCATGCCCAACAAGAAGGCAGAGAGGTGGACCAAAAACTTTTCTACCACCTCCTGCTTTGGTAGAACCCTTTCAGTCTTTTCAACACCTTCTCTCTGTGGTAGATTAAAAAAAAAAAGAACTCCCTGGAACCACTATTTGCCACAGAGCAGAGAGTTTGTAGTTCCTCTGAACACTCGGCTAGCTAGATTTGGGTCAGCTGTGTGTGGGAAGCTATCACTTATTGCTTTGATTTATAAATCAGTTAGTTTAGAAATTTTCCTTTGAACGTACTCATCCTTCTGCGGTGGTCCTCGATTTTCTTTTCTTTTTTCTTCTCTGAGATACATTGATTTCATTCCAAGCCTCCCACTTCCTTAAATATTTTCTACCAAAGTGGGCTTGCCCCTGGCACATTTTGAGATGGAAAATGTTCTATCTCAATCCAAGTATGAGAACACCTAACTTCTGCTATGGGTTTCTAGGACCCTCACCCTCTTCCTTCTCAATATCCACCCTTCCCTGTCTGTTGCATACGCCACAGTCATTGCCAAATTGTGAGGGAGCATACATTCCCCTCTGGGCCCATTTGTGAATACATAGCAAGATATCTGAGCACAGCCTTAGCATTCCTGGGTATGACTTCAGACTTTACATTATATGCTAACAAGAACTCTAATTGGTCTAATATTAAATGTGGCTCTTCTTGCAGTTGTCTGCTGAAATTCCGTTGTGAGACTCAATGTTCTTTTTGCAGTTTCTGGTCTTGCATCTGCATGTCATAGACGTTTTTTTCTGTTACATATATAACCCAAAGCAGATGTATTTGCTGGCACATCTCCAATACGTTTTTAGGTTAAAAGAGTATCTTTCTCTGTATTAACCAAGACTCTTAATGTTGTAAATGACAGAATCTCAATCAAAATTGGCTTAAGCAAAATTAAATTTATTGGGATCCATAACTGGAAAAGTCCAATGGCCCGTCTGGCTTCAGGATTCAAACAATGTCAGTAGAACTCATTTTATCTTTCGTCATTTCTTGGCTTGCTTTCACATTTTTGGTTCCAAGTGGTAACAGGATGATTGCAGGATCTCCAGTTCTTACATAATATCAGGCCTCACAGAAAGGGGCAGGGATATGCTTTCTAGAAATTAGGGTGACATCTCTTTCCATCTCACAAGCTCAGTTTGGGTTGTATGTCCATTCCTTAACCATTACTGTTGCCAGGCAAATGGAATACTCCAGATTTCCAGGTGGCAGTCACACAGTATTGGGAGATAGATTCAACTCTAGCAGAAGCAAATGAACTGAGAAGAAAACTGGGATGTGGTTATCAGAAAGTCCTGGGCAGCAAAAACAACAGATGTTCACTCTAGTCTCCCTAACCTTAGTATGTGGCAGGATCCAGAAAAGAAATGGGTTGAAAAATGACTCAATATGAAAAGACAGCATCATAGGGAATAATTAGTTTAGCAAGTATCTGAGAAAAAGATAATAACTCAGTATAGTATGATCTTGTAGACATTAGGATTTTGAGAAAGAGAAAATGTAGTAGGAGGTTATTGGGCATACAATACATGATATAATATACATTTTTTAAAAGCTTGGCTATTGTCCTAAGCAAAAAAGATTTCCACATCAAGAAAGAAAGGTTTGAATGTGATGTAGCAATTATAACTGTTCTAGTTGTTATCTACCTTTAAATAGTCCAAACATTCTCCTTTGTATTGACATAAGTAACATTTTAAAATGCCATTGCCTATTAAATAACAGTCTATGTAGTCATTAAAAAAATATCTTTGACATATGCTCTACAAGACTGTTACAAATGCTAGGTGAAAAGAACATATCATCTACATTTTATTTTATTTAAAACAATACTAAAACAGTTCCAGAGAGAGCAAGAAAGTATCAATAATAAAAGGTATATTTTATCCACTAATAAAACCTGAATTATATGAAACAGTTTTGACAAATAAAAATCTTCCAAAACTCAGACAAAGAAGATAGCACTTTTCCCTCTGCATACATTTTTCTAGTACTTTATTTTCTAGCACGTAATTTTTCAGTCAATGCCTATATTTCTGTGAAAGTATAAGCTGAGAAGAAAATTATGTCACATGGAAATCAGTGAAATACTAGATTAGGGTTACTTTTCTTGATGGGAAGAAACCAAATCTTCAAAAGCAAGAATGTGAAAGTTTGAATTCTAACGTATTATGGCCTGGTCTGTTATGGGTTGAATTGTGTCCCCTGAAATTGATATTTTGAAGTCCTAATCCCCAGCACCTTAAAATGTAACTGTATATGGAGATAAAGTCTTTAAAGCAGTGATTAAGTTAAAATGAGTGCCTTAGGGTAGACCCTAATCCAGTATCACTGGTGGCCTTATATAAGGAAGAAATTTGAACACAGACACCAGAAGACCATGTGAAGACATGAGAAGATGCCATCTACAATACAAGGAAAGAGGCCTCAGAAGATGACCTACTGTCATCTTGATCCTGGACTTCTATCTTTTGGAATATTGAGAAAATAAATTTCTGTTTTTTAAGCTATCCAATCCATGGTATTTTGTCATGGCAGCTCTAACAAACTAATACAAAGTTTAAAAACATAGGAACTCTGGCAGAATAGTAAAGTAATTAATCGCTAAATATTTCCCTGGTCTAGATAGTTCACCACCATTCCCTGAGCAAGCACTGTGACTGAACCATGAAGGAACAAAAGAAAAATTGTGAGGGGAAACAGTAAAGTAACATCTAGGGTATGTAGCCCTTTGTTGGCTCTTGAACTTGATCCAAAAGGTATTGAAAACTTACTGAAGCCAGTGACAAAGTCAGACATACCTTTTAAGAAGTTCAGTCTGATGGTAGTAAGGATGGATTAGACTGGATCAACATGGATTCACGGAAACCAGAAAGGAATACAACTTAGGCAAGAAATAAGGCCTCTCTCCACAAGAAGTATTTTCATGGGAATAGAAAGAAATGGAGGATCTTAGCATTATGTAAGAGTTGCATTAGCAAGATTTTAATTAGAGGATATGAGTTGTAAGTAATATTAGAGAGGGAGGAGTTACGGATAATGCTCAGGTTCTGCGTTGAAGAACTTGGTAGACAGCACAAACACATAGTGATATAGGGGTGGCTGAAATTGGGGCAAATTTCAGGGAAATGATGAGACATTCAGTTGAAGAATATTGTCATATAAAATAGCACTGGAGTGAGGTGGGCAGGGTCAAATAAGATGAGGCCTGAAAGGCGACCATTAGACACATTGACATGGAGGTCTCAAGAGTCACAAAGAAAAATTTCTGTTGGGGTGAAAATCTAGATTTTTCTTTCCAGGTTGGCAAAAACTAAGGGGTAGTAAAGGAAGAAGTGTAGACAAGAAAACAGTAAGCTTGGTCAATTGATCCTTTTTTTTTTTTTTTTTTTTCTCCTTGTTCTGCTTAACTACCTCTTTACTATTTTCCCCTATCTCTAACATCAAGAAAAGAGGGGCATTATTATGATTGGTTAGAACCTAGGGCATTAATTGAGTGACATTTTATTAGGCAGATGATATTTACTATATTTTAAAATATTTGCTATAAATATATTATTATATTATTTTATTTTATATTTATAGTATATTATATATATTAAAATAAAATATTTACTATATTTTAAAGTTTAGCCTCTTGGTACAGTGCCTGCTTTTCTATTCTCAGTTTTGGGTAGGATCTATATCATAGGCAAATTGTACTCAATCTCTATTTGTTTTCTGTATTCTGAAGCCTGAAAATGGGTATGAGGTGAAAATAGTTCCTGTTCTCCAGTCCTGTCTTTTCTAATTCAGAAAAGAATGTGACTTCCCACAGGACTGTAGAAACAAAGCTAATTACTCTAAACAATTTGGAGAGTGTTAAGTTAACCAGATGATCTGATTCTTGACCATTCTTAATAAAGTAAGATGCTGATTTTTTTGTTCCTTATATTCAGCTTTCTCTGATGAGTACTTATTGTAGAGGTTTAATAGACAGATTAGGATTTAAGGAATCCTGTGTTCTCAGTCTGAATACCGTGTAATTCCAACCAAATCTTGTGCCTTGAGTTTTAGCAAAGTGTAGGGCATAGAGAAAGACAGTAGCTGGATGAGGAAAAGTGATCAAAGAATTAAAAGAATCAAGGAAATTTAAATTAAAATATAAAGGAGACAGACAGGGAGAGGTTAAGAACAGGAAAGAAAAGATAACTGGATGTATTATTTTCCCTAAAAGAATGACAGTTGGGCACAGCTGGAGGGATTGTGTATTTCATTATAAAAAGGCAAAGGTAACAAAGAATGCGGCAGATAGAGTTAAGAGGTTAAGAATTGTTCCAATCTCGCAACTTCTCGTTTCTCTGTGAAAAGGTAGGAGGGGTCATCTACCTAGAGTGAAGAGTGAAGAAGGCTCATCAGAGGATTGAGAAGAGTAGAGAAGCTTTGAAATCATTTTTGCAGAGAACTGGAGAATGAAAGACTTGAAAAAGAGAATTGCTTTGTCAGGGTTACTGAGGATCCAGCTGAATTTGGGGAAAAAGTGCCAATTTTTCCAGGTATGCTTTTTCCTCCAGTGATACTCAAGGCCTGAGGAGGTAGGTAATTAGATGAAATAAGGTTGGTATTTTGAAGGTAGGGTGGGAAAGCTGACAAAACTAAGAAAGTGAAGGCAAGAAGAAGGATAATATATAGAAGGCACAGGCTAATGAAGTAAGTCCAAAATTAGTGTGGTATGAGAAAAAAATCATAGGTTAAAATGATGAGTATGTAGTCTGAAACAGAGATATATGCATTAATGATGGAACCTTTTGAGTTGTCTGAATAGGAGGCAAGAGTTTTGGGTATTTTAACTGAGAAGTTATCTAAATAACCTCAGCCAGAACCTCTTGTTATTGTTCTTATATTTCTAATTGGATTTTCCCTTAATAGTAAAATAAGAGTCAAGTAATTCCTTTTAAAAACTGTGATTCATTATATGCTAGTCTGCCCATCTCAGAATTTTTTTAAAAATCCAATATTTGGAATAGTCTTTTTAATTCTTAGATGGTCTTAAATCTTATATAACCTCTTTTTTTTAATATTTTTAAAATATTTTTTAGTATTTAATACTCTCTTTTCCCAAATGAAGTCAAGAATTCTAATAACATATTGCCAATGTTTTCCAATGTCTGGATTTAATCAAAAACCATAACTGAACATCCAAATGGGCCAGTAATGAATTAGAAGTTTCTCCTATACTTTCTTTTTTTATTTAAAAGTGTCTCTCTACTAAATTAGTTTTATGGTATGCTTTGGTGTTGTAACATATAGACATGGGAAAATATATATTCAGATACTTAAACTTTAGTGTGCCATAAGTTATAGAAAATTCAATGTAAGAGGGTCTTAAAAATGTATTATATTATTATTATTATTATTATTATTTGCTTTAGAAGAAACAAATGATCTATTCTTAGGGATTGGGAGACTGTCTATTGTGTTCTTTTGTAGCAACTATGATATCTACATATATGTGTGTATATATGTATGTGTATGTGTATATCTGTGTGTACATAAATGTTAAATTATTCCTGATATATACATATACATGCATGCACATATAGGCACACATACCCACATATAATTTAAATTATAATTTTGAGCTCCCCTGCTAACAAGTTGATAAAAAACTTATTCAGTTCTTCACGAAGTTTGCTTAGCTCTCCCTGGGATGGTGTCACAGTTTCAGGAGTAATGTTAAGTAGGAGCTAAGTGGTCTATAGTCATAGGCATATATTGTGAAATTCCAATATTCTTTGTTCCTTTCTTCATGGTTCCTTCCACTTTTTCTGAGTTAGGATTGAGGTGCCTTTTTTTGGCAGGACTGCTTCTCTTCCCTAGTGACTTGATGGAGCATGTGGCTATTTCTATTTGATGTCTTACTGTACCACTCTTAAAGAGCTGAAGAGTGAATAAAAGAAAAAATGGCCACACCATTTTTGAGTCTGGAGAAGAGAACAGCCATACTCAAGTTTATAATCAGTCATGAAGGAAAAGAAATTGCTCAGAATGAGGAAGGCTGTGGAGTGCTAAGTAGGGTGGTCCACTAACCAGTATGGCTATAGAAACCAGGTTTTGACCAATTTGGGAGGCGATGGCTGGAAGGGAGTATTTTCTCTTCGTAGAACTAGTTTCTTCTAAATTTACCATGTGGACGTAAATAGCATCAATAGCAACAAGGAGGGATTAATGAAAAGAAGCCACAACTGACATTTATTTTCTGAACTGTGAAAATCACACAGTTCTGGATCACTGGGAAGGGAAAAAAACTTAATAATGACTAGTAAGTGGAGGGCTGGTACATAGATCTTCTTTGTTTTGGCAAAAGGAAATGTCGTGGGACCAGCACATTGAGTGCTATGAAGCAATTCACGTTTGTTAACACATATTTAATAAGTTACCATATTCTAGGCAATGTTCTAGGTATTGTGGATTGAATGTTGAAGAAGACAAAATTTCTCCTCTCATAAAATTTACATTCTGGTGAGACAGCCAGACTGTTACTAAATAAACAAATGGGCGTATAACATTATGTTAAGAATAATATGTTATTAATAAAGAAAACAAGGGGCTCAGTGGGTTAAAGCCTCTGCCTTCGGCTCAGGTATGATCTCAGGATCCTGGGATCGAGCCCCGCGTCGGGCTCTCTGCTCAGCAGGGTGCCTGCTTCCCTTCCTCTCTCTCTGCCTGCTTCTCTGCCTGCTTGTGATCTCTGTCAAATAAATAAATAAAACCTTTAAAAAAAAAAGAAAACAAAGTAAGAGTGTATAGTATGTTGAAGGTAGTGATGATTTTACATAGGTAAACTAAGTTGTAAGATATGTAAAAAAACCCACATTTTTACTTATTTTGCAATCTATTTAAAATATATTTTATATGTGTATACACACATATGTAGTATTTTTTAAATTGAAGTTAAATTACATAGAGTAAAATTTACATTTTGAGTTTTACAAATGTTTATCCTGCATACCTAACATCCCCCAAAAGATATTATTATAATCACCACAAAACATTCCCACCTGTGCCTTTGTAATCTTTTCCCACCAAAGCAAAGATGATCTGATTTTCATCTCCATAGGTTTAGTTTTGCCTCTGCTTGGATTTCATATAAATGAAGTCATACTCTTATGTCTGTTTCTCCCAATCCATATAATGTTATTAAGATTTATGCAAATTGAAGATATTAATATTTCATTCTTTTTTATTGTTGAATAGTCATCCATTGATGAATATTTAAAAGCTTGTTTATCCATTCTTGTTTTGATGGGAATTTGGGTTGTTTCCAGTTTGGGACTCTAATGAGTGAAACTGCTCTAGCATTCTTATATGATCCTTTTTGCAGAGATATATTTTCCATTCTTTTGGGTAAATACTTAGAATTTGAATTGCTGGTCGTCTATTAAGTGTATGTTTAAGTTTATAAGAAACTATCAGACTTTTTCCCAAAGTAGTCATCATTTTATACTCCCAGTAGCATTAACAGTATATGAGAGTTCTGCTTTCTCCAAATCCTCCCCAATATTCCTTGTTACTATTCTTTTTCATTTTAACCAGTCCACAGGGTATAAACTAATACCTCATCATGGCTTCAATTTGCATTTTCCTGAAGACTAATGATTTTGGACATTTTCATATGCTTATTAATAAAAACACATTTTTATCTCCTAAAGAACCTGTTCAAGTACTTTGTCAATGTTTTTATCCTTTTAGGGTTGCTTTATTGTTATTAGTTACTTCTAGATGTCTTTTACATTCTTGGTATAAATCTTTTGTCAGATATATGTATTTTCAGCTATATACATTAAGTGTATGTTAGATGTATGTGCTATCAATGATTTTCCAGAGGATTTCAGAGGATTTCCCTTTCATTCTTTTAAAAAAAAAAAAAAAAATCTCCTTCTTTTCTGTGTCATTGATTTCTGCTCTTACCTTTTTTATTCCATGATTCTACTTAGTTTCTCTTTAATTTTCTCCTATTTTTCTAGATTTTTTTAAGTTGGAAGTTTAGGATATTGATTTTATGCCTTATTTTCCCAATAGATGCATTTTAAAACAAAGTTCAAGGTAAATCTCCATTTGGTACTTCTTTAATTGCATCTTTGAAATGCTGTGTTTTCATTATCATTCACTTTGAAAAATTTTGCTCATGAATTCTTTGACTCATGGGTCATTTAGTAGTGGGTTGTTTATTTTCAAAATATGGAGATTTAAAAATGATACCGGATTACTATTGATTTTAATGTATCTTAATTATGGCCACAAACCATACTGTATACAATTTTAGTCTTTTTAAGTTATTGAGACCTATTTTATGGCTCAGTATATTGTCTGTCTTTGTGAAGGTAAAAACTGTGTAAATGTGTATTTCATAATTATAGGGTATCGTATAAATATCAATTGGTATCAACTGATATGGTATAAATATCAAAATGGTATAAATATCAATTAATTCATTTTGATTGATAATTCAAATCTTCTCTATTCTTACTGAATTTTTAAATATTTTTAAAAATTTTTTTATAAACATATAATGTATTATTAGCCCCAGGGGTACAGGACTGTGAATTGCCAGGTTTACAGACTTCACAGCACTCACCATAACACATACCCTCCCCATGTCCATTACCCTACCACCGTCTCCCTATGCCCCTCCCCCCCGCCACCCTCAGTTTGTTTTGTGACATTAAGAGTCTCTTATGGTTTGTCTCCCTCCCAATCCCATCTTGTTTCATTTATTCTTTTCCTACCCTCCAAACCCCCCACATTGCATCACCACTTCCTCATATCAGGGAGATCATATGATAGTTGTCTTTCTCTGATTGACTTATTTCGCTAAGCATGATACCCTCTAGTTCCATCCACGTCGTCACAAATGGCAAGATTTCATTTTTTGATGGCTGCATAGTATTCCATTGTGTATATATACCACATCTTCTTTATCCATTCATCTGTTGATGGACATCTAGGTTTTTTCCATAGTTTGGCTATTGTGGACATTGCTGCTATAAACATTAGGGTGCACGTGCCCCTTCGGATCACTACGTTTGTATCTTTAGGGTAAATACCCAGTAGTGCAATTGCTGGGTCATAGGGTAGTTCTATTTTCAACATTTTGAGGAACCTCCATGCTGTTTTCCAGAGTGGTTGCACCAGCTGGCATTCCCACCAACAGTGTAGGAGGGTTCCCCTTTCTCCGCATCCTTGCCAGCATCTGTCATTTCCTGACTTGTTAATTTTAGCCATTCTGACTGGTGCGAGGTGATATCTCATTGTGGTTTTGATTTGTATTTCCCTGATGCCAAGTGATATGGAGCACTTTTTCATGTGTCTGTTGGCCATCTGGATGTCTTTGCAGAAATGTCTGTTCATGTCTTCTGCCCATTTCTTGATTGGATTATTTGTTCTTTGGGTGTTGAGTTTGCTAAGTTCTTTATAGATTTTGGACACTAGCCCTTTATCTGATATGTCGTTTGCAAATATCTTCTCCCATTTTGTCAGTTGTCTTTTGGTATTCTTACTGAATTTTATTTGGTCTGTGACCCTACCAATTATTAGGAAATCATGTTAATGCCTCTGATTAGGATTTTTAAATTCTTTATTTCCTTCTGGTTCTGTCAGCTTTTCCTTCAAGTATTTTTGAAGTTCTACTACGTAGGTCCATATACTAAAAAGATGGTTAGGTTTTTATGATAAGTTTCCTTTTCTAGCTTGAATATATGTACCTATCTCTAAAAATACTCCTTTGTCTTAAAGTATATTTGGTATTAACTTAGCTAAACAAACTGTTTAGATTGTATTTTTTCCCATACTTTTCTTTCTATATTTCTTTATCTCATATTTTGAATGCACTTATTGATAACAGAATGCAGTTGAGTCTTGTATTTTTTTTTGCTAAATGCAGTTCTTGATATGATTGTATTTAGATAATCATTTTGGTATTTATTTTCTATTTGTTCCATCTTTCAAAATTTTTATTATATTTCCTCCCTTCCTTTTGGTGTTTATTATTTTAAGTTAACAACAGAAATTTTTTTGGTTTCTATTTGAACTCTTCTGAAGGCTTTATTACTGCTATTCTTCAATTTCTTTTTGCTAGTAGTTACTCTAGATATTACAACATGAATTGTTACTATACTACAATCTACTTAGAGTTAATATTGTACTACTTCATGTGGAATGTTGGACCCCTATAAAAGTATAATTCCACTTACAGCTTTTAACCTTTTGGTTATTTTTATCAAAAGTTTTACTCCTAAGTGCATTATAACCACGCATGATAATATCATTTTTGTATTAGTTTTTTAAATGAGTTATAAAAACAAAAGTATACCAATTTACATATTTATATTCCCTGTGTTTTTTGTTTCATCTGATAAAACTTCATTTAGCATTTGTAGTCATTTAGTTTAGGTCTTTTGGCAACCTATTTTTTTCCGTTTTTGTTTATCTCAACATGTATTAATTTTAACATCATTTGTATCATTTATAAAATCCTATGTTAACACACTTAAAAAATGTGTTTCCATTATTTCTGATGAGGAGTCAGTCAGATGTTTACATAATTGTCTTTTTCCTCTGACTGTTTTATTTTCTGGCAGCTTTGTCATAAATTTTCAGCAACTTGCCTATGATTCACAGAGGTTCGGTTTTCTTTTTATTTATTTGCCTAGATTTTAGGAGCTGTAGTTTAAAATTTTTAAACGAATTTTTAAAAACTTGAAAACTACTTCTTCCAGTTGTTTTTCTGCCCAATTTTTTCACTCTTCTATTTCAGAAGTGCAAATTATATGCATGTTAGGTCACTTCAGATTGTCTTATAAGTAACTAAGAACCTGTTTATTTTTTCTTATCTTTTCTCCCCTCTCTTTTAGGTAGAATCATTTCTATGATTCTATCCTCATGTTAACCGACCATTCATTTTATTATTTTCAGTATACTGTTAAACCAATCTGATGTAGTTTTTCATTTCAGAAAATGTACTTTTTGTCTTTGAGATTTCCACTAAGTTCTTCTTTTTTTTTTAATGTTTTCCATGTTTTTGCTGAGATTCCCTATTACCTGTATGTTATTTTCCTTCAATTTCTTACACATAATTATAATTGCTATACAAAGTTCTTGTCTACCAGTTTTAATATCTCAGTCTTCTGCTATGACTCTTTTTGGTTACTTCATCCCAGTGCCCTCCTGATCATATACCATATTTTCATGCTTCTATGTTCTTTAGTGAATTTTTATTATATGGCTAGTATTGCCAGTGTCATGTTGAAAGAAATCTTGCTTATTTTCTCTTAAGGGCATTGAACTTTGTTCTGGTATTAGCTAAATTAAGGAGGACCTTTTGGTATCATCAGACTTGAATTTTATTCTTTGTGAATCATAGTTTCATTTGTGTACTTAGTCCTAAAGTGTGCCCTTTAGTGTAGAAATATTTCTTAGTCCTGATATGTGACCATCCTGGAGTTTCAGCCCAGAGTAGATTCCCAGGGAATTCTCTCTACCCTGACTGGGCCACAGCTTCAGTACCTCACAGGACTGCCAACCTTCAGTGTCTGAGATCTGCTCTCAATCCATCCAGCTGCTCTGACTTAGTCCTCACAGAATTTTACCCTGCTGATAAGCAGCTAAGCTCTTGTCCAAAGAATTGCAGGAAACCCTTACACAGATTTTTGATGTCTTCCCCTGTGTTACATTTTTATTGCTGTGCAACTAATTACCACATAGTTAGCAGCAGCTTTAAACAATACTCATTCATTACTTCACAGTTCTGCAGGTCAGAAGACCAGGCACAGAGTGGCAGGGTTCTCTCCTCAAGGTCTTTTAAAGCTGACATGAAGGTTTTGACAGGGTTATGTTCCTTTCTAGAAGTTCTGGGAAAGGAACCACTTCCCAGGTGGCTCAAGTTATTGGAAGAACTCAGTGTCTTGTGACTGAAGTCCCTGTTTCCCTGCTCACTGTTAGCCAGGGGTCATTTAGCTCCTAGAAGTTCCTTACCATGTGGCCACAATCCACAATTTACAATGTGGCTCTTGCTTTTCTTTTTACCTGGAAGGATTGTCCCTGACTGTTTCCTCAGTGACCAGCTAGAGAAAACTAAAAGTCTCACCTAGTCAGGTTAGACTTATGCCAGAATACCTCTGGGATCATACAAATCAATTGGAAACAAGGTCAAATGTATCATACAATATAATCTAATCATGGGAGTAAAATCCCTCGTATTCACATTCCTGGTATTTTGTGAAGGCATGTATATCTCGGGACGGGGTCTTGGGGTCATTTTAGAATTCTATCCACCATACCCTTCCTGTCACGTATCTATTTTCCTTCTAATACCCTTCCCTGCAAATTCCAGCTTGTTCTGCTGTCATAACTTCTTAACTCAGTGAGAATCATTTTCTCTGCTTGGATTCCAGCTCTCTGCACTGTGATGTGGGAAGTGCCCTCAGACAGAAATCTGATGTGAATGTAGGGCTTACCTCATATGTTTTTCTTCACTTAAAGATCACAATACTATATTGTCTTTTACCCAATGCTTAAAAACCTTTGACTCATGAACTTTGTTCAGCTTTTTGTTCTTTACCTCAAGAGGGCAGGTCTAATTTCAGTCATTTCATTTTAACTGGAAGAACAGTGGGAAATATTTTTTTAAATGAGATGAGCCATGCAAATGTCTTAGAAAAAGCACAGCAGGGGTAAGTAACACAAGAGCATCCTTGTTGCATGTTATCTGATACATTATCCAAACTGGATTAAGCACACACGCACACACACATACAAAAATATGCTTATAGAAGAGAGGATATTCCTGTGGTAATGTAATTTTAGCAAAGAGGTTGAATCACTTAAAAAGGTTTATTTTCCATATATAATTTAGTGGGTTTCAACAAGAGGTATTTTCGTACCTATAGACTGTCAGGTAGAACATGAACACCCCTCTCTTTGTTATTTGTATGCACTGCTAATGTAATCCATAAACTCCTATGGCTCAGCTTTGTTCAAATATATATCATGTTCAAATAGGTTTCTTCAGCCTTGATTTTTCCCCCAACTTTTAAGCTAATATATCTGATCCTTTACTTAACATATTATTGCTCTTGACTAAGTGGTAAATCAAAATTAACATGTACAAAATCAACTCTTGATAATCTTCCACTTCCGTTCCCCCAAAAAAGAATTTATTTTCCCTAAATTAATCCTATTTTAGTAAATGACAATCTGTTCTGTTGCTCAGGCTAAAATCATGGAGAAATCCTTGTCTTCCTTCTTGCACAGCCACATCACACTGGTAAACGAATCTTATTACTTTTGCTCTCAATCTTGAATCCCATCAAGCCATGAGATTTGATGGCTCTACTTCAAAAATATTTTCCAAATTTTACCACTTCTGATTCCCTCCAGTGTTACCTTTCTGGAGAGAAATCAACAAGATCTCTTACCTTGATCATAGCAATAAACTCCAAACAAGTCTACTGTTTATAATCTAGTCCCCAGCCCTAGTAGTCTCGTCTCACAACACGAAGGTGGCTGCTTAAATTTATAATCATAATTCTCCCACTCAAAATTTCCTCCTGTATTTCCCCATGCCTAGAAGAAAACCCCACAAATCCTTAGCAAGATTTACAATAACCCATGTGATTATCTTTTATCTACTTTTCTAGCTTTCATCCACCCCTCGCCCTCTTTGCTCCATTACAGCACATCGGTGTCCGTACTGCTCAATTAACAAATTAAACCTGTTCCCATCATAAGGTTCTCTTTCTCATATCACTAAGGTTTCTGCTCCACAAATAAGCTTACCATTACTATCTAATCTGAAGTAGCAGTTTTAGGACTCGGCTGGTTAAATGTCTGCCTTTGGCTCAGGTCATGATCCCAGGGTCCTAGGATTAAGTCCTGCATTGGGATCCCTGCTTCTTCCTTTCCCTCTCCCTCTGTGTGTGCACACATGCTGTCTTTCTCTCTCTCTCTCTCTCAATCTCTAATAAATAAATAAATAAATAAATAAATCTATCTAAAAAAAAAAAAAAAAGTAGCAGTCGTTTCACTCTGCTTTATTTTTCTCCTACCATTTGTAACCTTTGGCATCATATACCTCCACTGGTTACTGCTTTATTGTAATCCTTCCTCACTACTATGTAAGGTCATTGAAGCAAGGCACCTTGTCTGTCTTGCTTGGTGTTACATCCTCAGAAAATTTAACACTGTCTTGTTGATAGTAGACAGTCAATAAATAAATGCATGACTAAATGTTTTGTTACTATGGAAACCTTATTTTTTCAATTCTGGGACTACTGAGACTCAGATAATTTACTCTCTGATAAATCGAGATTACTTTTTAGATCAAAGAACAAGTAATCGATACCATATTTTCTTTAATTCAAGCCTAATTCTTAAATAAAAGAACTTTAAATGAAGAATTTGTAGATGTTGCATTTTTTCCCCATCTTCATTGCAGTTATGCAAGGTATCTCTTGGAAGAGCACATATAAGTTATTATATTTTGTTTAACAAAATAGACACTGATTATTAATGCCATATGTTTCGTGAGAATAGCAGTGCCAGGATTTTTAAGGCCTGTATAAATAATTTTCTAGAGGGTTTTCCAACAACTATTTTCTACCAGGGAATGGCTGTGATCCAATATGTTCTGTCATTTTTTTCTTTATTAACAAACTTACACATTTATTATTACCATCAGACACAGATATGTACATCTGGTATGTTCTTTGAATAATAAAATGTTGACTCCCATGATAGTTCATGAGATGCAACACAGATTTGGAGTCAGTACAATTTTAAATTATCTCTTAGAAGGAGTTTACTTTTTATAAACTCAAATCTTAGATGGCAAGGTGGATACAATTTAAATTCTTTATTATTCTTTCCTTTTTTGGCATTATTGCATTTTTCTCTTTTCCCAGATGAAACACTTCACTAAGTTTATTGCATTTACTAATTAGATTAGCAATTACCAATTAGATTAAATTTCAAAGTACCAATCAAATTTTATATATCTTAATTTGTTACATTATCACTAACTAAAATAGCAGTTTTTACTTAATAGATTACATGTGAATTAAGACGATTCAGGCCATTTTTAAAGCCTATATATATTTTACTAATTTGCATAATAATCACTAGCTTATAGTTAAATTTAATATGTCAAGTTAGTAAGAATCACATGACAATTCTGTGTGAAATGTAAGAAAATATGTTAAACAAGGGTTAATTTAATTCAGAATTATCTAATTTCATCTAAGTTTGAGATGAATAATGCTTTTGAAGACATATAAGCATGTTTTTGAAGACAGATGATCTAAGTCCTCTAATAAGAACAAGCAGAACTGAAAATATACTAAAAATACTTAAAAAATACCTTTTAGGAGTGTGGTTCTTTGACCTGGCAGGTACTGAGTGACATACTTTCAGTATGATAGTAGCTGAGGATGCATTGGCTATGCCAGAGGCTTCTAAATGAAAGTACAGCTTTTAAAATCTCACTGGGTTTTGACATCAGGACATTGAAAAATTGTTCAAAGAAATTGATTTATTTTTGACTTTTGTAATACTTACAAATATTTTGTAAACAGTTCTACTGCCAGATATTTTCTTACTCTCCTTTTAGAGATATATCAAAAAACCATAAAATCTTAGCATGATAAAACATACATTTATAAAAAGACCATAGCCAATAAAATCACAATCAAATGCTTAATTACACTAACACTTTACTACCCTTACCACATTAATGATAACAACTAATATTTATATACTTTGGTTTGACTATACCATTTTTAATGATTATTTTAGTCAGGCATGAGAGTCTGTTGTTTAGCAGAGTTTATTAATCCTAGGCCAAACAGGAACATGAGTCAAAAGAAGTACATCCTTAATCACTGGCAATTTGGATAACAAATGTATAACACTTTGTTCTCTATATCCCAAATGAGTAATTTGTGTATACCTATTCCTGAGTAGGTGATATTTGCATATCTGTCTTATTGCAAAGGAATCTTTTATGCGATCCATCTAAGGATCTGGCATATAAATGGTTAAGCAGTAGGTCTCTCTTTCTGTCTCTCTGTCTCTCTCTCAATCTGTTCTTTCCTTTAGGGGGAAATTCCCTTGGAAAAAGAAGTAGACCCAGTGTTTTTTTTTTTTTTTTTTTTAAACTGACCCAGTCTAATCTTTTGAACACCCTAAGAATGGCAAATGAATGATACTTGTTAGTGGAAAAGTCTATATTAATGGGCTGCTCTCAGCAGGCTGGACCAGGTTGTCTATAGTAGATCATGCTAAAAAAATATAAACCTGTGTATTCATGGGTCCCATAAACTATGTAACTAACTGAATAGAAGGTGCAGATGTTTTACGATCCAGACAACTCTCCACTCTGTAAAGTATGCAGTTGCATACATTATCCTGGATCTCTATTACTGACCTGTACATTGAGATCATTTATATCATCAAAACTATTAGTAAAGCTATATTATTGGGCCAGAACCCTGAGTCATGCGAGTGAGATGGACTTAACAATCTGATCCTTTGAGGTTATCATAAAACACACATAATATTTTAAATTAACTAAAGGACAGACCAAAGATTAAAACAAATTACATTGTTGGATGAAAAATACAAAGCCACAGGGGCACCTGAGTGGCTCGATAGGTTAAGCATCTGCCTTCGGCTCAGATCGAGCCCTGCATTGGGCTCCCCACTCCGTAGGAAGTCCCTCTGCCTGCTGCTCTCCCTGCTTGTGCTCTCTCTCGCTCTCACTCTGTCTCGTATAAATAAATAAAAATCTTTAAAAAAAAGAAAAAAATACAAAGCCATAACCACTGAAAATAGCTATTATTTAAGCATATGGGAAATGGTAAGATCCTGGTCTTGGCCACAAATATTCCTAAAAATTCACCCTATATTTAAGAATCTAATAGTTAATGTGATCTAAAGAGACTTTGTCTATTAAATCTAAATATGAATCAATTATAACTATGGGCTATAATAAAATAGTCATTTCATTTTTTCCCCTCCATTTTGTCAAGGATAGAGGGTAAAAGAATAGAAAAAGAAAAACTCAACATACTAATTTTCATTTATCTATTCAGTACTATTATAACATCTATTCCATTTACTTGAAGTTTATTTTTAATTTCACTTTTATTATTTTATTTTCTCCTAGATGTTTCTCCCATTTTAACCATAGACCATTTTCTCTTAACCATATTGACCTCCTGCATGGTTGTCTCCTTACAAACAACCTCAGTGACATTTTTACATTGTATCTTTCTGAATATGTTTATGCATAAATAAACTCATCATGTGTGTAAACTTTTACATTTTGTTCACTATTTTTAATGGCACAAAAACGTGCCATTCTACCAAGTAAATTTTTAAAATGTTTTTACAAATTATATTTACTATTATTAAATACAAGGCTTAAAACAAAAGGGAAAAGCTTAATATTCTGGGTGATACCAGTTCCACAATTTTGATTTTGTTGAGAGATTTTCCCCCAAATCATCTGACTCCTTTTCAGTCTTTCTCCTTCTGCCTTCCTCCCACACCTGTTCAGTTCTTCCCAAGGGAAGAGCAATAGAGGAAAAAAACCTCACCAGATTCCCAGGCACCCTGAGTTAGCTTCTACTTTTTATGCTCTAAGTCTTCCTAGGTCATCTGTTAAGTCCTCATGGGGAAGTTTGCCTAAGACCTCTTATCCAATGGTTGATTAATAGTGTCTGTTTAATGCTGGCATTCATTGTTGGGTTGATATTTCACTCTCAAATTAAGCTATGTGCCCTAACTTACCCTGTATTGATGTTATCGATAACATTATTGTACCCAAATATCAATCTGTTCAGGAATATGGTGAGGAAGAGAGTAACCTAATTATTAGATTCCTTTAAAAACCTCAATAAATCATTATTTAGCCTGACACAGGATAATTAGGTTATTCCTAGATTTAGTTATTTACAATAATTTTGTAATAGACATTAGTTGTAACTATATTTTTGCATATCTGTTTTTTATTTGTAGGCTAAATTTCTAAAATTGAAATTGCTCAGCCAAATATATTCACACATTTAAAATTTTAATGGGGGTTACTGGGCAGCTCAGTTGGTTAAGCCTGCCTTTGGCTCAGGTCATGATCTCAGGGTCCTGGGATCAAGGCCACTTCAGGCTCCCTGCTCCCTGGGGAGCCTGCTTCTCCTTCTCCCTCTGCCCCTCCTCTCTGCTGATGCTCTCTCTCTCTCACTCAAACAAATAAATAACATCTTAAAAAAATTTTTTTATATATATTTCCAAGGAGCAGTCTAAAATTTTCACTAATCTATACTCACAACAATAACATAGAAAAAGATTTTTTTGATGATGTCTGAATAGTTGATTATTTTTTTATTTTATTTTCATGGGGCTGAACAAAGTATCATACACTTACTCTTCTCGATCCATAAATTTCATATTTATGTCCTATAATGTGTTTTTTAAAAAATTTTTAAAAGTTTATTTGTAAAGACTTCTTTTATATTAAATAAGTTTATTCATTCTCATATGTAGTGTGAATCGTATGAGTTGTCATTTTTTTTTAATATTTTATTTATTTATTTGACAGAGAGAGACTGTGAGAAAGGGAGCAGAACAAGGGTGTGTGGGAGATGGAGAAGAGGGCTTCCTGCTGAGCAGGGAGGCCGATGTGGGGTTTGATCCCGGGACTCTAGGATCATGACCGAAGCCGAAGGGAGACGCTTAATTACTGGGCCACCCAGGGGCCCCTAAATTGTCATTTATTTTTGACTTATACTCTATATGTCTTTAACATATGTTCTTAATTTTTATGGATTTAAATTTCTTACTGTTTTTTATTTATGATTTCAGGATATTAGGTTTAGGAAGTTTTTTTCACTTCAAAATTACACAACAGCTATCATTTTCTTAACTTCCACAATTTTCTCTTCATTAAACAAGAAAGTGGTGGTGATGTAATGAGCCTAGTTGTTTTCAAATTTTTTCTCCCATAAAAGTTGAATAATGTCTGAGGTTAGATCAGAGATAGCAGAGAGTGAAGTAAGTTGAGACATCTTAAAGTCCTAAAAGAAACAAAAACAAGTGCAGAAAAAAGAAAGCATACATAAGAAATTGTGGACAAACATGGGGTTCAGAAATATCTGTGATAGGGAGGAGTTAATAAGCCTCCCTAAAAAAAGGATGATTCAAAAGAAGGAATGTTTTCCTGCTATGTAATGCAGCTATCGAAAGAAAAGGCTGATAATGGGTGGTATTTTCCTTAACACTGAGTGATGGGAAGATTTTATCTATTTTCATTTCAATTTGCTCTGATTTCCAAAACAGCTTTAAACATAATACTCTATTTGTAGCTTACTTACCAATAATTCAGACTTACACAAGCATAAGGAGTAGCTTAACATTCCAAATGTACTTACTCTTTGCCAGTAAATTATGCAACATATGTTATTTTTCAAATACGGAGTATTAAATTCTAATTTGTAATCTACCATTATAACTTTAAGTTGGATTTAGCTTCAGAGTCAAAACAGATGATTTTTTAAAAAAAATTTAAATCGGTTTAATATTTTTTCTGTTTAATATTGATAGTAAATATAATAGTATTAAAATTTTATAATTTTAAAATCAAGTATTTTGCATTCATTGGATAAAGATTTAAAGATTATCATGTTGAGCTACGTTTTCTTCTTAATAGGATGAGTTTAAGTGAATCTTACAATTTTCTAGAATAAAAATAATTCTGTCTGGACATTACTGATTTTTTAATCAAAGAGAATTTTAAAAAAATTTAAAACAAATGGAATCTTTCCTTCCCATGGATATCATTAGTATAGTCCTGCTTAGGCGGGTCTGAGCTTGGTTCAGTTCAGAATACCAGCCAGAGATATTGCGGCTTCTCCCACTACTACCACCTGCTCCTCTACCCTCACTAAGTGCCAAGACGCTAAACGGGCAGGGGAAATAGAGAAAACATAGATTCATATGACAAAAGTTTATCCCAGTCACATCCAGTCTGAATGACAGACAAAAGCGGATACGATCTGTTGTTCTCCTGAGCACCTTTCCCCAAAATGCCACATATCCACACTTTTAGAAGAAAACATGTTGACAGGAAAGTTATTAAAACTATAAAGGTAGAGAAAGTGTGTAAAGTAAAACCTGGAGGCTGTCAGAGAACCGTGCTATTTGTTCCTGCTTTTTCCAAACCAATTCATTGCACAGGCACTTCTGAGACCTGTCTCTGACTTAGTTCTTCTGTCGGTGAGACCTGACTGTCCTAAATCCACTCTCACTTCTCCCCAACCCAAATATCACAAAGGAATCTGGGGCTCCATGGAGCTCAGGTAAGACACAGCAGAAAAATCAGTTTAATTTTTAGGTCCAACATATAATAACTTTCTTTAATTTTGGAGTTGGGGAAATCTGAAATTGCAAATGTTTTACATGAAGTATCTGCCTTTATTAACTGTTCTTCAATTCACATTCTCCATCTTATTAGATCAATGACTGACTTACTGACTTATTCATTCATTATTTTGAAATTTACTGAATGTGTTAGAGTTCTCCAGAGAAACAGAACCAATGGAACACACACACACACACACACACACACATACATACACGATGGGGAAGTAGAGGAAGAGACTTTAAGGAATTATCTCATGTAGTTGTGGGGGCTAGCAAATCTGAAAATCTTTACAGCATCCTGCCTGGCTGGGGACCTAGAGGAGAACTGATATTTCAGCTCAAGTCTGAAGATAATGTGGAGGCCAACTTCATGTTTGAAGAATCTCATTTTTTCACTTAAGGCCTTCAACTGATTGGATGAGGCTCACCCACATTATGGTAGGTAATCTGCTTTATTCAGAGCCTAGTGATTTAAGGATTAATCACATCAAAACAAATTACCTTCACAACAATATCAGGACTGGCCATTGACCAAACATCTGGGCACCATAGCCAAGCCAAGTTGGCATACATAAATTCAACCATCACACTGAGTTGCAAGTACAAAGAAACCTAAAAATCTGTTGAGCATATAACCTTATTGGTAGAGATTCAACAGTTAGGGAAGGGGAGATGGGGGACAGGCACAAGGTCAACTAACTAGATTGCAAGAGGAGAAGGAAAGTAACAGATACTTAATAAAATATCAAGGGAGCTGAGAGTAGGAAGTGAATAATTTTGCCTGAATAAAAAAAAAGGTGCATTGATGCTCAAGATGCTTACGTCTTGTCCAGAAATTTGGCCCAGAAGAGCAATTCCTCTAGTCAGAGAGAAATTTAAAGAGACGCGTGAAGCTCTTTGCTCCTGGCTCAGTTCCAAAATATTTGCAAACTTAAGCTGGGATTCAATTTTATAGTGAAACCTAATATGCATTGGGATCTTTCTTAGTTTGAGGCATTGTCTTTAAAAATCTCCTTCCCCCAGATAGATGTTATTTTACAAGCATTGTATGACTATTTGTTTGATTAAATGTGCAGAGTTTTTGGAAGGCTGTTTTTAACTGTTTTAGATTGTGAGCTATGCAGTTCTTCTACCTGAAATTTTCACAGTAGAATATTTGCTTCAGCAAATCACAAAGTTTTTCTTTGCAGATATTTGGCAGCTAAATTCAGTCTGAGCACAGTGGGCTGTCTTTCTTCAGCATACTGCATTAGGGAAACAGTTCTACACCCTGAGGGTTTTGGAGTTTCTTTGTTCAGCAAAGAATTGAATCATATCCCTGAAAGTGGATGTATTTCTTTCAAGGCTTAGTTTAAATGATCATTGACAAATCATGCTAGACACTAATTAGCTCGCCTACTGAAATTAACGTATTTTATATGTATTAATGTGAATATCGGAGGAGACACACTGTCAATCTAGATTTCATAAAGGAATGTTACGTACTTTTCAAACAATTTGCACTGGAGGAAGTTTCTAGAATCCAATCTCATCCTGAGCTAGTTCCCTCCTTGCTGTTTGTGGTTTGGTCACACTGGCCTCCTAGTTCCTCGATCCTTTAAATACTTTTCCATTCTTAAGGCCTTTGTACTTCTTATTCCATTAAGCCTAGGAAACTATTTTCCTTCTTCTTTCAGGATTTTTAACTTCTCATTCTTAGAGTCTCCTATTTTCCCTGCTTAGCAGGCTTCCCATCACCAGCGGCCATCCCATCACTAGCAGGCCTCCCCACTTTCTCATTGGTGGTCCACTGCTTTCTATCACAAGTGCACTCTTTACCATCATCTGAAGTTGTTTTGCTTGTTTGTTTCTTTACGCAAAGTCTGTTTTCCCCACTAGGAAGCACACTTGTTTAGAACAAATAACTTTATTTTTATTTATTTATTTATTTATTTCTTTTCCAAGCTGTATCCTTAACACAAAATATGAACAACTTCATGTTTTTTGGTGAACTAGCGGAAACAAAACAATGTGTTCATGGCAATCAAATGTTATTAAAAGTGAAGTTTCTAGAAAAAGTCAGGTGTGTAATAATACAATTGCAGTGTCTGCTTTACCTTAAATGACATAACAATAATAATAAACATCAGACTCCAAGGTGCTGTAGGATAAAGGGCCATAAACAGAATTTACAAAAGGGAATGGTCCACTTCTTTGGACCTTTGGGCCATATCAAGGATAGAATAAAAGGTCCAGATTGTAGGGAATGCAAGAAGACTTGGTGAATTTATTTCTTTGGGGAAAGAGTTTGCTTTCCTGGTCCCCTGGCCTCCCATCTCAATCATCTTTCTGAGACCTACAGAGGGGATACAAATAAGATCAGTCTGACATGTGGGGAGACCTGAAACTGGAGAAGACTCAGCCAAGTGATCCAGTCTCTTGTACAGAGGGATAGTGATGGTGGTTTTGAGAATGACTTACATCCTCCGAAATACTTGGTGCTGGAAGTGGTCTTAGAAAGGCATCACCATTATCCAGAATTTTAAATCTAATCTAGAATAGGATACCTGCATCCAGGTCAAGGAATTGACAAGAGTCACTAAATTCTCTGAAGGGCTTAAGAAACCCTTCAAGAGAAGGTATTAGCTTTCAATACCCACCAAGCCCGCAGAGCATAAAGCTACTCACCCAACGAAAATGATGAGGATAATGAATTACCTTTTCCTTTCTCTACCTTTTCTTAATATCTCCTGCCCCCACACAACCTCCTTACCACCTAGCTTTCCATGCTTTCTTTAGCCTTAGCCAAAGTTCATAGTATTGGCTCAGAAGAGGTAGAGTGGTAGAGCAAGAAGAGAGCATGTAGATGCTGATCTCACCCTTTTCTCCAAAGGCAGGCAGTATCTATTATAAATCTGAGCTTGGAAGGTGTTGAAAAGTTCTGATTTTAAGTAGATTAAAGTATTTGAGTAATAGCTGACTTGTATTGCTCTGGAGAAATGTCTGCTGACCAAGATAAAACAGAGAGGTCATGGGATTTGACTACAATTGCATCCACAGGAGGAAAAGATTATCTCCATAAAGGGGTAACTTTTATTTTTTTAAAGTTTTTTTTTTTTTTTAAGATTTTATTTATTTATTTGACAGAAAGGGACAGAGAGAGAGGGAACAAAAGCAAGGGCAGCGGGAGAGGGAGAAACAGGCTTCCCCTCCAAGCAGAGAGCCTGATGTGGGCCTCGATCCCAGGACTCTGAGATCATGACCTGAGCTGAAGGCAGCTGCTTAAAGACTGAGCCACCCAGGTGTCCACCACTGGTAACTTTGAAAGGGTCAGAAGGAGAAATAAATCTTTGTTGATCATATCATGAATCAGGTATTCTAACATTCCAGTTACAGGAAATTTTGTTATCCTAATTATTCTTTTAAAATTTATGGCTGAAATTTGTCTCATTTTCAATCTATTCTCCACAGAATAGCCATATTTTAAAATCTCAAATTAGATTATGATACTCTCCTTCTTACAAACTTCCAATTGCCCTTTAAGTCCTTTAGAATAAAATTTAATCTACTGACCATAGCGCATAGGGTCTCTGTGTTTTGGCTGTTGCCCAATTCACTGACACTTTTTCTCCTATTCACCTCTCCAATCCCTGTTCTTCAAACACATTGCCTTACTTTTCATCCTTAGAACACTCCAGGCTCATTCTTGCCTGAGAGGACTATGTCTCCAACCTCATATGTTCTAGTACCGGATGTCACAGCTATTTTCCGAGCACTCGAGTCTTTTTATTTTTCTTTTTAAGATTTATTTATTTATTTGAGAGAGAGAGAGAGAGAACACAAGAGTGGTGAGGAGGGGCAGAAGCAGAGGGAGAAAGAATCTCATGTAGACTCCCTGCTGAGCACAGAGCCAGGTGATGGGGCTCCATCCCATGACCCTGAGATTACTACCTGAGCTGAAATCACCAGCCACCCAACATCCTGGCACTCAGGTCTTTAGCTCAAATCTTCCCTCTGCGGTTAGAATTTCTCTGACCTCGTCATTTAAATTAGACTTTATCTCTGTCCCACTGTGGGCCCACTCTATGATTCTCTACTTCATCAACTAGTTTTATTTTCTTCATATGATTTATTGCTATTTAAAATTGTTTGCTTATTGTGGTCTGCGGCATGTATCAGATTATAAACTGCTCAAGAGTAGTTAATAGTCGGTTTTATTTACCACTAAATCCCCTGGGACATGGTATGTGTTCAATACATTTGATTGGATGAAGAATTAAAACCAAAACATTTCTTTAAATAAAAGTGAAATTATTGTATGGTTGAATTTATTTTTTTTAAATAATATGCAATCTTCAAACTAAGATGATTTTTACATGTAACTTACTTTTTTTGGGTGTTATAGAAACTTTACATTGTGTCTTCATTTTTGTGATAGTTTAATTAGTCATGTATAGTCTATGTGAAACATATTAATAAGATAAAAAATCAGACATCACTATTTTTTACACAGTGTCCAACATTTAAGAATTTTTAGGCAGAGTAGACTTATGGTTTTCCAATCAGCTGGCCAGTAGGATAATCCAGTCCATAGAATACTTTGATTAACTATGTGTTTTCTTATAGAATAGGCATTGATGAGTAATTTGGAAGCCGATGAAATAAATCAATTTAAACTGAAGGGATGTCTTTCTGTTGTTTTAGTGACTCCAAATGAACTCTATAATTTTGGTGAACATCCTTGGGAATACTGTGGGATCAGAGGTATTGGTGCTGGATAGGTTTTTGGGATCCTCTGCATTTCTAAAGAAACACTTCTTTCTGTTTCTCAGCTTCTAATAAGTAAAATGTTTTTTTTTTGGGGGGGTTTAGAAGTAGGGGTAACATTGAATTCCATGTTTCTTATCTTCCTATTGAAAGTGCCACATAATCTTAACATTCTAGGAATGGAAATTTCCTTCATAGAACAAATCTTATCTCCTTCCTTTGGTATCTTGATAGAAATTACTTAATTTTAACCTTGCCCGCTGCTGGTGCCACACACCCCCACTCCCCCCACCCCCTCCATTTCTGTAAACTGCCAGAGCTGGATTAGTCTACTGTGTTACTGGAAAGATGAAATACGAGTGTGCCTAATAAGCATCTAAGTGGAAATGCTACTAGAGTTCTAACTTGCTCTTATCATTAGTTAAATGTTAAGCTCGTAGATTGCCACATGTTTATAAATGTCTTCTTGATATCGCTCAAATTATGTGGCAGAAAACACCATAAAATGGTACAGTGGCTCTTCATCTACCACTTTATGGCTTTTATTATTTAAGTAAAACTTGATCTTATTTCATCATCTGTAAAAACAGAGAAAAGGAAGCACTGATGTCCAGAGTGATTTTTCTGAGGATTAAATGAGATAAGGTATGGAACAGGATTTGTTCTTATGACATGTTGCATTTTCATTGAACATGACTTGTATTACATTGCATTTCAATTAATGTTCTAATTTCAGCTTCGCACAGTGGTGAATGCTAGGTTATTAGATGAGGCGAAAGGTTTTATTAATTAATAAAATGCTTTATTATTAATAAAATGTTTTATTATTTTTTGTGCATTTACCTCAATATTTAGCAATGGTCTTGGCCTGATATTTGAGAGAAAAAGCAAGAGAGCTGAAAAGGGAATAACAACAGATCCCAAGCAGTCTTTAGAGAAAAAAAAAAAAACATCTAATTTATGGGTGATAAAATGAGTAATTCAATATTTTGAGAATATTATTTAGAAGTGTGTTTCATTTACTTTTCTTAGAGAATTGGACAGTGGAAAACAGTCCTACTTATATCAGGCTATAATGCTCCCCAGCAGAAGTGTAGATATGTGCCACCACCAGAAGGAAGAATAAGGACTTGGAAGAAATTTTGCCTAGAAGGGAGAAATGGAGCACATAACCAGCACCATTTGACCTTCCTATAATTGTGGGAAGAATTGGGTGCAGCGAGAGGAAGCCTTCAGCGAGACGTTTTTTTCATGATCCTTCTGCTCTAGGCCAGATTTTACTTGCCATATGGGGCTCTGTGAAGAAACCAGCTCTCAGATTTCCCTGACACAGCCTGGGGCACCTGTGTATTGGTCAGTGAGCACACAGCTAAGTGCTCCCAAGCCTCCCTAGGATCCCACCTAGTGTGAAGGGACTTAGAAATTACTCCACTCCCCAAGGAGGGATGAGGCAATTGCTGAGTCAGAGTAGGTAGATAGCCAAAGGGAGCCACTGAGAGGGAGGAGAAATTTTGCTGTTGAGATCTTTAGTGTAGAGCAGTTTTGCTTTGGAAAAAAGTGAAAGTCACAGCCAGTATTTTTTTTTTTTTTAGATATTTAAAATTTTATTTTTTTTAAAGTTTTTGATGTTTGTTATTGACCCACACATGTCTTCATTAAAATCACAAAAGTATCAAAGGTCTCCCTTTCATTAGTCTAAAAAACCATTTTGAGTGTCATTGAATGTCTCTATTTTTTTTTAAAGCTTCGAGTTTTTATTTAAATTCCAGTTAGTTAACCAATCATGTAATATTAATTTCAGGAGTAGAATTTAGTGATTCATCACTTACATACAACATCTAGTGCTCAATTACAAGTACCCTCCTTAATACCCATCACCTACTTAACCTATCCCCCTGCCCACCTCTCTCCATCAACCCTCAATGTGTTCTCTATAGTTAATGGTTTCTTGTGGTTTGCCTCTGTCTTTTTTCCTTCCCATATGTTCATCTGTTTTGTTTCCTAAATTCCACATATGAGTGAAATCATATGGTATCTTCCTTTCTCTGACGGACTTATTTCACTTAGCATTATACACTCTAGTTCTATCTACCTCAGTGCAAATGGGAAGATTTAATTATTTTTTTATGGCTGAATAATATTCTATTGTGTGTGTGTATATACATATGCACATATATACATACACACACACACATACCACTTCTTTTTTAATCCATTCATTAGTCAGTGGACGCTTGGGCTATTACTATAATTTGGTTATAAACATGGGGGTGTGTTTATCCCTTGGAATGAGTATTTGTGTATCCTTTGGGTAAATACCTAGTAGTGCAATTGCTGGATCATAAGGTAGTTCTATTTTTAACTTTTTCAGGAACTTCCATACTGTTTTCCAGAATGGCTGTCTCAGTTTGTACTCCCACCAAGAGTGCAAGAGGGTTCCCCTTTCCCCATATCCTCATGAACACCTGTTGTTTCCTGTGTTGTTAATTTTAGCCATTCTACCAGATGCGAGGTGATACCTTACTGTAGTTTTGATTTGTATTTCGTTATAAGTGGTGTTGATCATCTTTTCATGTGTCTTTTAGTCATCTGTATGTCTTTGGGAAAATGTCTATTCATGTGTTCTGCCTATTTAACTGGATTATTTTTCTTTTTGGGTGTTGAGTTTGTTAAGTTCTTTATAGATTTTGGATACTAACCCTTATCAGATATATCATTTTCAAACTTCTTGGAGCTTGATGTGGGGCTCCATCCAGGACCAAGCCCAGGATCATGGCCTGAGCTGAAGGCAGGTGCCTAACAACTGAGCCACCCAGGTGCCCCTGTAGGTTGCCTTTCAGTTTCATTGATTATTTCTTTCACTGTGAAGAACTTTTTTTTTTTTCCTTGATGAAGTCCCAATAGTTCATTCTTGTTTTATTTCCCATTTACAGCCATTATTTAAGTTTTCTGTGCCAGCAAGTACCTGAATCAAGGGGCTGTGTGTGTGTGTGTTGTGTGTGTGTGGCAATGACCGCTTGTCCTGAGATACATCTGAGATTCATCCCACTTGTTAACCAGCCTCAGACTTCAGCACTGAATGCCAGCATCACAGTCAGTGTGCAAGTGCCAAGAGGCATCATTATGGAAATTAGAGGAGTCCGAGGGTGGTACAAAGTCTCATTCCTGCAGATCTGATGCATGTGCTCCCAAAATAGGAAGTTACCTATGGTCCTACTTTCTGTATCTATTGTAGATGTCATCTGGTAAGAATGAAGAGAACCTCAAGTATCAAATATTTATCAAGAAAAAAAAGACTGAGTTATCCATAGTGACTGTATTATTAAATGAGACAACAGTGATAGATTGGAATATCAATTTTCTTCCATACTACCCTTTTCCAGTGTCCAGTATGGTAGATTACTATTAATGAGAAAAACATGTGAAGAAAGATTATCTTTGATTATCTAAATGCTTCCCCGATAAATGCATTTTGGTAAATAGATTCATATCAATGCAGTCTTCCCAAACACGGAAAGAAATTGTTCTGTTTCTATTTTTAACAAGTTCATTAAATGAACTTTAAAGTTAAAATTATAGATAGCTTGAAGAAAAAAGTATCATAAGAAGAAATGACCTTTAAAGAGAACACTTAAAATTGAACATAATCTGACCACTTACAAAACTCTACATCCTTTCTTCTACTTACTTGTTTAATATTAGTTTACTTTAAAAAAATGTTGCAGAATATAGGAAATTATTTTGCTATATACTTTTATCATTGTCTAATTATGATTACAAGTAGAAATTATTTAATCTTCTTACTCATCAGTTCACTTGCCTTTATTATAATCAAGAAATGTAGAGTTAATTGTTTATTAAAAGATGCCTCTAAGAAATGTCCTCTTGTGGATGTTTGAGGGTAGCTGAGGAAGGTGGGTTTATTGGTAAATTCAGCAATCTAATAACTCAGCACTTTGATTTTTCTGAATGCTCTGCAGTTCCTTCCTACGCAACATGCTGCTGTGTTTGTGAGTCTTTTCTGAGCAGTTGAGCAAATCTTGCTATCCTATTAATTTGAACAGCCCCTCATTTCACATGTCAGATCATTTATCTGACATTCTCAATTCAACCTGCTCTGGAAACTGGGATGGTGGTATGCATATTTGAAATCCACAGATAAATGAATTAATATATTGATTCAATAATTCTGTTTTTGCTAGACATGCTAATAGAGTAACTTTGAATTTTGCCCTAAGCACCTGGTGCAGGTACTAACACGTAAATAAGCAAAAGAGTAGATCCCAAAAGAAAACGGCAGTGACAGCTCACAGGAAGTTGTATCCCAGCATGATGAAGAGCTGGTTGCATCTCATTTTAGCTGTAGGACAGAAAAGCACGTTATAGGTCTGTGAGAATGAGGCAAAGGAAAGGTTAATTCTTATAAGCTCATCTTTCTCTACACTAACTGATTAATGATGAAATGCACTAGAATTATTTAACTTACGAATATATAGAGTTTCAAATTTGCATTTCTCCCATAATTTGAGAATAATCCCATAGATGACACACAGGAAGACCTCTTCTACAATAAAGTTACTTAATTTAAATTAAGGTATTCAATTTAAATTACATTAGTTCTATTTAATGACTTTTCAACTGTAGCTTAGTATTTTAAATGCTTGAGGGTAGAGAACAATGGAGAATAAGAAGTTCCCGGAGAAAGGATAAGGGGCTACAGAAATATGATATTGTATGTTTGCTGCAGTGAATTCTTAATAATTGATATAAGCCTGAGCATCAATATAAATTGAACACAAATCCAGAGATGAATTTGATAGGACTTTCAATTTTGTGGTGATATTAGATTTATCACTGAAGCAAACATTTATCTAGCACCTGCTATGTGCCAAACACTCTAAGAACGTGTTGGAGACAAAAGATGAGTGAGACAAAGACATTGCATTCAAGGAACTACAGTAGACTAGGCGAGAGAGACCCCTAATAATGCTTACCAGGCATCAGGTTTTATTCTTAGAGTTTAATGTGAATCAACCTATTTGATTCTCACCCTTATTCTGTGCGAGAGATAGTTTACTCCAGTCTTACAGGTGAGGAAATTGCGACACTGAGCACTGAGGTTCGCTTGTTCAAAGTTTGCATGGTGATTCTACTAGCCAGGAGAGGTGAGGCTGTGCCGCTTTATCTAAGAAATAACAGGATCATAAGGGTTTAAAGAATAATGATCTATCAGATCTATTTCCTTTTTTTTTTTTAAGATTTTATTTATTTATTTGACATAGAGAGACACAGCGAGAGCGAACACAAGCAGGGGGAGTGAGAGGGAGAAGCGGGCGCTGTGTGGCTCAATCACAGGCCCCTGCACTGAAGGCAGACGCTTACTGAATGACCCTCCAGGTGCCCTATTGGGTCTATTTCTTGCGCCTGTGTCCTACCTTCCCATGGTTCAGGAAATCCTCTTTAAAGCGGGCGCTCGGAGATCTGGGTTGCTTCCATACTGCAGCTACCGTACTGCAGCCATAGCATCCACGACGCCTAGTTCTCAAGGCCATCATGGAGGGTTGAGGGAGACTAAGGGGATTGCTTAAGGGAATGGTGACCAGCCCTGGAATTGATGACCATCATTTCCCTCATACCGTTAGACATCTCAGTCACATCGTTTCAATTTAGTATAAAGGAATCTGGAAAACGTAGTTGCCTCGTGCCTTCCCGGGAGGAAATGGATCAGTGAAGTGGATCAGACAAGTCTCTGCCACAGTGAAAGAGTAGCCCAGCCAAGTCGTCAACTTAGACGGACTTACAGGGCCATGCTCTTCACCACTAACTTTTCCTTATGAGGGAACATTTGTAATGACGTGTGTTAAGTAAAGCTAAGTAGGGAACTAAATGTGAGAGTGCAAAAGGAGGGCACTTCGTAGTTAGCAAGCCTTTATCAAACTCCTACCACAATCGCATGTAACACAACAAAGTTTGGCCTTTGTCCTGAGTGCGCAGATGACGTGTTAACACTGCTCTTCGTTGGTGTACCTGGGTGACTCAGCGGGTTGGTCATCTGCCTTCAGCTTAGGTCATGATCCCAGAGTCTTGGGATCAAGCCCCAGATGGGGTTCCTTGCTCAGAGGGAGTCTGATTCTCCCTCGCCCTCTGCTGCTCCCCCTACTTGTGTTCCCTTATTCTCTTTCCCTCTCTGTCAAATAAATAAATAAATAATCTTAAAAAACAACCAACCAATAAATAAATAAATAATCTTAAAAAACAAACAACCCCCCCAAACCACTGTACTTTGTTATAATGAAGTTGAAGTATTTCTTTGTAAAGGGAAAATAATTTTGCATAACTTTGTTATATTGTTCTTTATACATCTCACCCCAAAAAAGGGAATAAACTCTCCATCCTTTTTAATCTTATTCAACTTGAAAACTAAAATAAAACTTACACATGAAAAATAAGCATTTCTGAAAAACCAATAAAATTTAAATGCACATTAATTTAATATGACAAGTAAGATTGCTTTGCTGAAATTAAATTGCAGTTCCCATTGTGACTACGATTTTGATTGCTTTGTTGCTGGTTCCTTTGATTTTTGGCATGATCCAACTGCTGGTTGCCCTCTGTGGCTTCCAATTTCCTACCATTTTTTCCTATTATAGTAAGTGGGAAGCATTCCCTCATGTAGCCCTTTCTAGTAGCATTTGACGTTCATTGGGCTTTGGCGCAAAATACAGTTATTTACAAGTAAGGTTGGGCTCTGTCTTGTATTTATTTGCCTGTGGCACCTAAAGTAGAACTGCCTGCAGGCAACTTCATTATAAATATAAATGCAAACACGGGCACTAACATTGTCTGACAGAACTCACAAATGTAATGGATATCCTTTCCATTGGGAACTTGGCAGATTTCTAAGCATACTTGGGAACATACAGGGACCTGTGAACAAATTGATAAGGAAGGCCTTCGGGGTGGCTCTTTAAAACCAGAGAAATAGCTTCTCTTGTTTTTATTAAAGAAATAATGGAGAAGAGTCTCTACAGAAGACTTGGAGCAGCTCTAGCTTTTGATCGTTCGATGAGGCTACATGTAATCTCAGCCAGCCTGGAATTCTATTCTTCATTTCCAATCCTGGCACTTTATTGTACCTGATTTGTAAACTTTGTGCTCATTTGACATAAAATATTTCCTGAAATACATATGAAAAAGTGAAACATGGGTTTGTTGCGTTGACATTGTTAAATTGATAAATTATAAACAAGTCTAAAACAAAATCTTTTGATGGACCCCTGAAATAACAGAAATTTCTAGTCTAATACAAGTTCAGGGTCTTTTATTTTTAGGGATCCGAATTTCCTGAGAGCAAAATAATGTATTATTGAATGAAATAGGAGTTCGAGCCCAAATGTGAATTTAAAGCAAGTACCTCCATTTTATTCTTCTTTTCCCTCAGTTTCTGTTGTGCTTTTTTTTTAAAATACCTTCCCCTCTCCTACCTTCCCTTTCTCTTACTCTTCCCTTTCTCTTTCTTTATTTACTTTCATCTGTAAGCAGGGATTACGAAAACATATTTGTCAGGCCTTATGCTAAGTACAGGTGATTCACAGATGCAAAGGAAGCAGTCTTGAATTTCAAAGAAATTGTGGTCTGTTAGGGAAAGTAGATGGAAAAACAATCCCTAAGGCACTGAAGGGATGAGCTGAGTGCTATATTGCCTAGGGAAGGAAACAGCTAAATTTAAGTAGAAACAATTAAATGAAGGTCAGGAGGGTAGATCAAAAGGCTGCTAAGACCTGTCTTTTTCTTCAAGAATGGGTAGGCTACCAGGTGGCTGTGGAGATACTGGGGAGAATGACACTGTAACACACGATATAGACTGAAGAGTTATATGAACACATGGGCATTGGCTTTTACACAGATAGCCTGTAGTTCTGTCCAACCCATTATTGATGGTATTGTACCTTCGTGTCCATTAAAAACACCTGAAATAGTTCATAAACAAGGAGTGATCTAAATCCTCTCCCCAAAGAGTCTAATTAGACCCATATCCCAAGACTGAGAAATCAGCATTTTAAACAACTCTGGCTGTTTCTGGAGCAGGTGACCAGGGACTGTAGATTTATAAACTCTGCCACTTTTTTTTTTTTTTAAGCTCTACCATATTTTGGGTTGCAATACATTGAAAGGCCTGTCTTTGTGGTGGGGTGTGAGGCCCAATACAGTTAGATCACTCTGCACGAGAGAGGAAGAAGCTTCCAGTGGGAAGAGGCTGCGAGAAACACATTTACGGAGATACAATGGGGAAAAGAGCAAAATCTCTAAGAATTTGAGAAATGGGAGTATTTCCTGAAGTGAAATGAAGTGGGAAAAATTGTGAGTCAGTGTAGGGCCAAAGATGAAGAATTTCTAAGAGCAGGAATTTATAACGGTTGATTTGAAGGTTGTGTGTGGGTATGTGTGTGTGTGTGTGTGTGTGTGTGTGTGGTTTTAAATCAAAACCTCCTTTGCTCCACCAAAGGTTTAGCAGAGACCACTGCACATACATAGTTTGCTTTGTGTGAGATTTTTTTTTCCCAAGAAATTGAGAAAGATGCTCAGTGAGTCACGTGCTAGACCTAGCCTACACCTGCATGGATGACCCAATTTTTAAAATTTCAAGGATTTTGTGAGATGATTGTTAAATATAAGCATTGCTAAAATTTAACATATCTAAGCTTATGAGCAAGTAAATAACACCAAAAACAAAGTTAATAAATTATGAGCATATATCACTTTTTAACTATTCTACCATGTTGTTCTGTTAACATTACTTTAAAGATTATTGATGTCAATTGTATCTATCAATTGTATGTCTTTTCCCAGCTCTGCATTCAGTGACTTGATATCTTCAAATCATCACGGTGGGAAAATCTGCAGCATGGAAATTGTCAAACACTACACAGAAGGCAGGTTTTTTGCTTTGTTTTGCTGTTCAAGAGCTGGTTTTAAACATTGACCAGCACACCACTGTTTCAGTGAATTATTTTCCTTCTTTCCTCTTTCCTTTTTTCCTTCCTCCTTCTTTCTTTTCTTTTGCCCATCCAGTATTCTTTCTCCTTTCTTATGGCTATAATATGCCTATTTTGCTTCTGGGAATTACCTATACCTACTTGAACTCATGGCCTGTCTACTTTGGATGACATGATGCAGTGGAGAATAGGATTTAGGGTAAACCAATCCACACATTCATTCTATCATTAGCCACAAATAATTCAAGGAAATGTATTTGACTCAAGTCAGGCCAGTCACAGTCAAAACTTCTGCTTGAAATTCCAGGATTTCTGTTAATCTTGTCTTCTGAATATAAATCTCCAGGGTAACAGCTTAGTGGTTGCTGGAATTAATTTAGGGGCTAAGAGGGAAGATGGCTTGAGAATGAAGCCAAGACTGAAAAAGAAACGACAAGCACAGAAAGTAAAGTGGACCCTGATTATATCATTTGAGCCCTAGATTAAGTTACATCTTGACTATTCACCTCTTTGAGCCAATAAATTGCTTTTTCTTTTTTTTCATTAAGTACACTTGAGAGTGCTTTTTTGCATTAGTTATATAAAACTTTTAACTGAAACAGACTGAGCCTTGTGTTTTGGTCAAAATAGTCCAGAAAAGAGAGTTTGTATGGGCTGGTGAGATAATCCACAAACTGGAGGAGGAAGAGTTCCAAGTCTATGGAGATGGCGAGGATACATACATGTGTGGAAAAAACGGAGCTTTCAGGCTTGAGAACTGGTAATGATCACGTTACTTACTATGCCTAACTTTACTCTCCATTAGCTTTTGGCCTTTTAATAGTAGTTACTTTTCATTTTATTCTTATGCAGTTATAGAACCTGTATTTTCTTGGTTTGTTTTATGTATTGTGTCTGAAGAGTTAGTTAAAATAGAAATTTCTTGAAGTCAAATCTGTATCGTTTTGTTTGGGTTTTAACTTGACATCCCTGAGTGTTCAATAAATGCTGTTGACTGACACACTCTGGCTTATTGCATCTTAGGGGTATTTTAATTTCAAAATTTTCCTATATTTCCATTATTTTAGGACTCTTGGAAAATTGTATATTACCCTAAAGTGCTTCGGTGAAAAAATGTATAATAACTTGGGCAAATTAGATCAATAAACTCTATCTGTGATAACTTATAAAGAAGGAGCTTAGGGGAGATGATAGAAAATAAATTTTCCTATTAAGAAATTCATGCATTAAGTGGGACTTAAAATAGTTTGTTCCTAGGGTGACCTAGGAATTTATCTGTTACGCTAGTGAAATTATTAATAGTACTCCCTTCTCAATAACATCCAGTTTGAATGATAAATTACATTGCCTTGCCATTATTCCAATAGTTCCTAAATGTGGATGAGGATCTGAATTCTGTGGGGACAGTATTTTTTTAATGTAGCATACTTTAAATATATAAAAATAATGTAAAACACAATAACAGTATCCCATATGCCCACAACCAAAATTTGACAAATGTTAACATTTTACTATATTTTCCTTAACTTTTTTTTAAGAAAAAACAATACTACAGTTAAAATTAAAGAATATCTTACCTGAGTTCCACTATCTTATCACCCTTTCTCCAGAAATAACCTTAAATTGTTGGCATATGCCGTGACCGTACATGCATTTATAATTTGGTTATGTATATATTAAAGAGTTAGATTATAGTAATTTGCATATAGTTTAGTACTGTATATGGAAAGTTACTAAAACAAACAAAAGCCACAATAAATGCTATTTAAAACATGTGACTATCTGAGCATGTCTTTGGTATATTATTAGCTCAATGCTTTGAGGTTAGGACAGGAAATATATGTTGATCCCAAAATGATTCTATTATTCCAACAGCCTTGGAAAATGTGATTATTGTCAATCCCACACTAATTTACAATGCTTATTTAGATTTAAAGCATCTAGGGGTGCCCAGGTGGCTCAGTCAGTTGAGCATCCAACTCTTGGTTTCAGCTCAGGTCATAATCTCATGGGTTCTGAGACAGAGCCTGGGCCAGGGGTTGGGGGGTGATAGGGTGGGGAAGAGGGCTTTGTGCTCAGTGGGAATTCTCTCCTTGTATACCTCCCCATACTCGTGTGCACATGTGTGCTCTCGCGCTCTCTCTCTCAAATAAGCTTTTAAAAAATAACTTGGTTTGATGGGCTAGAGATTCAGTATTGAATATGCACACGAAACCGCAGGTATTTCACCCCAAGGTGACATCTGACATCCTAAACAGGTCAATTTTTCAGTTGAATTTTTCAATTCTTTTAAAATATAACTTAGTATAATTTCCCATTATAATTTCAGTATATTAATTTCACATTCGTTTTTAGGGGCAAGATGACCATGGAATTTATATCTATTATTTCAATTCCCAAATGACAAATAAATTGTGCAGTAGTTAGCACAAGATGCACAATTAACAGAATTTTTTAATATACTAAAAATTAAATTTAAGGACTACTTAGATAATTAAGAGCTGATACATATTTATATTTTTAAAAAGGCCCAAAACATTTTGGAAACCATTAGCTGGTTCAGAGACTAAATGTAGAGAGTATGCTCTTAACATAGTGAATAAAGAAAGGATGCTAGGGAAAGCATCAACAGTGGGCTTTTAGAATAGAAATAATTAAAATAGAATATAAAACTATAAACCTAAGTAAATTGCAGATTCCTGATAAGCACTGAAAGGTATCTTATTCCAAAGAGTTTACTAAACTTATTGAAATCATTATGGTATCATATATTTGACTTCCTTAATCATTGACTGTTTGGTCTTTCTTTAACCAAAATCAACTCATCTGGTGTGCTATGAGTATGTGAGTGTTTATACAATTGTCCTTGAGCCCTAAAGGGAATTTTGGATTCATTTTTTATAATGGTACTAATGGTAGAAAACAATTTAGAAGATAAACTTTGAGACTCTGCCAGAAAATTCCAAGTGATATATTTTAAATAGTTACATGTGTATTTACATGAGAATTCATTGATAGAGTCTCACCACCATCCTTCATCAATCAGACATCAATCAGAGTTAATTGGAAAGGCAGGGACACATTCTCAAAATTTCATCAAAAGATTTAATAATGTCATTTTCTGTTTCTAAAAGTTACAGTGAATTTAGCACCTCATCTTTTTACTTAGTCTTTTGGAGTCTCAAGATAATAGAAAGGGAATAATGGAATGGATAGGATAATTTGGGAAGAAATTGTGTTTGCAACCACGCTATCAAATAAATCACCCTCTAAGGGAGACAACAATAGAAAAGATTTTGGCTCTAGCAATTGGATAAAGATAAGCATTCAAAATGAGACAACCAGGGCTAGGGTAGATAATAGCTTGTCCATCAGGGGCAATGTTGCCAATTAATGCTAATAGCATATAGAATTTGACAATATTGCTGCTGGCCATGCTTAGAATATTGTTAACGTCAGTATGCCTATCCTTTATTAAACATCTAGAATGAATAGGTGGGGAAAAATTGAATCAAATCTTCTTTATTGAAGGTAAAGGAGATTTTAATGAGAATCAGTCTAAAAGAAAGTGTTTTAGAAGAAAACAGAGATGGTTTCACATTTTTCTTGATTATGTAGAGAGTTCTCAGTTGTGGACTGACAAAAGTTTTGACCCCATTAATCTACTAATTAAATATTACAAGTGCCTGGGTCTGTTGGAGCACCAGAGATGATAGAAGTGTTAAGACAGTTGAGGCCACTGCCAGTTAAAGGCAGTGCTTACCCCCTGGTAAGCATACAGGATGCTATGTGAGCATGAAAGAAAGTTATTTAACTCAGACTTGAGGGTCAGGAAATGCTTTCCAGAGAAAGACACCTAACTGAACTGAAAGAAAGGTTTTGAGTTAAGCTAAAAGAATGATGGTGCCAGCATTAAGGTTCCTGGTAAATTTAACAGCATACACAAAGACCTGTAACAAGGATAATATGCTTAGATAACTAAAAGAAGTTTACTTTGATGGAATCCTATGAGAAGCAGCAATTCAAAGTAGTTAGGGACATACCTGATAAATCATGCAATGGTAGATATTTGAATTTTATTATAGAAACTCTGAATAGATATTGAGGACCAGGCATGATCAGGCTTGGGTTTTAGAGAGATTTCTTTTGGGAAAATGATTAAGTGAAGACACAACTGGAGGCAGGTGGGGATTTCAGTGGTCCAGGTGAGTCTGGACAAGGATAGTGACAGGCAGGAGTACTAAGAAGATTTGACAGATTTCAGGGATAGTGCTGATAGACCTGGGTGATTAATTGGATGAGGTCAATGATGAGGGAGCAAAAGGAATGAAGAGTAGCATCTGCTCCATATTGACTGTTTGTGTAGGTGGGTGGGTATAATAGAGAGGTGCCCTTGAATGCAGTAGAAATTGTTGAAGCAGAAGATTATTTGAGAACATAAAAATTAAGTATAAGTCAAATCTTTATGACAGGAGTTAGTGCATTTAGAATCTGATGTTCATAGGAGTTTCTTGAGCTGCGGTTAGTTTGATGAGAATCACTAAGATCTAGATGTTAACTAGAATTGCTAAGAGGGAGTGAGATGTCTCAGGATACAAAAAGAAAGATGAAAGCTCAGCAAAGAGTTCTCCCAAGATAAACTAACAGAAAAGCATTTCTGAAAAAGGAATATTGCAGGGATTTGTCATGAAGAGTTGAAGTTACAAAATGTCAGAAGGATCAGGACATGGAGAGAGATTTGTTTGTTACAGGGTGGGGCTGCCACACAATGGGATGGGAAGGGAGGGGTCGGTTAGATATGGGGACACATTGAGTTGCAACAACTAAATCAGTTTATGTTTATGATACTAACCTCAGAGCAGGAAGCATGTTGAGATTACCGGACCCCATGTGTTGAAAGGAGTATTTCCAGTGGGTCCCTGGCAGGTGAATTTGATGTCCTGGTCTTCTACAGATGCTTTATTTTCAGAAATTATGTTGACATTTGATCAACACTAGAGCTAGAATTCTGATAAAAAGAATCAATTTCATATTTTCCATTGGTGTGGTTTCAATATTTCAATAGTCACAGTCTAAAGAGTGTGTCTTTTTTACGGAAGAACAGGATAGCAAAGCCATCAAGCATCAGATTTCAGAGATTTAGTCAGTCCTACGAATTTTTAAATTTAAGGGTTTGAATGATTCTATTAGAAATTATGACTCTCAAGACTTCATAGTTTCCTTTTTTCTGTTTATAACAATACAAAATGAAGATTGGTATTTTTGTTCTTTACTTCGTATTTAGTACTAGGACTAGGACTAGTACTTAGTACTCTTAGTATTTAAAAAAATTATTTATTTATTTTAGAGATAGAGAGAGCAGGAATGAGAGGGACAGAAGGAGAAGGAGAGAGAGAATCTCAAGCAGACTCCATATGAGTGTGAAGCCTGACTTGGGGCTCTGTCTCACAACCATGAGATCATGACCTGAGCCGAAACCAAGAGTCAGATGCTTAACTGATTGCACCACCCAGCTGCCCTACTCTTAGCATTTTTGCCAAAATTTTATGAAATATATGAATTTTAAAATCACCATTCTTCAGTAACATGTATTTTTTAAAAAGTAATAATAATTGTCACCCAAGAATCCTTTTTGTTGTGCTGCTCTTTGAGAATCTGAGTAATAATGATACTGGAAAATATATGGGAACAGAAGTTTAATAGTGAAAGTTTTAGTTCCTAAAATACATTATGTTTGAAGATGAGGTCTGCTTCCACATTAAAAAAAAAAAGTCTTCTAAATCATTTTTAGATTATAATTCACACTTTGATCTTACATTCCAGTTTATCTTTTGAAATGTGCATTGTCGTTGACAACAAACTGTACTGCCTATCATAGCTTAAATCAAAGGACTTATTATTTCTATTATCTGAGAATTAGGCATGAATTTATGGGAGATAAAGATACTTGTGTTTTCAGATCAGTCGTCACAGCAACAAATACTAGAACTGATCTGTGAAACTAATGAGATTCTGACAAATATTTTCACTGAAAATTAATATTTTGTTTTGCTCTTTAAAATAGGCTATATTTTTGTTTCCTCCAGTATATTTAAATGAACTCTTCTGTTCCTTGCAAGAAGCATTGATAGATTATGTAAGAGATTACATACTAATATTTAGACCCAACAAATTTCTTATTTTTTTTTTTCTTGGTATATAAATTAGGACAGAAACCCACTGTGCCTGACCAAAGTAAAAACTGAAGTGCAAAAACCTAATGGCTTATTTTTTTTCTTATGTAAAGTTAGATGCAAGTCAAGCAGCCTTTTTTATCTTCAGGCTGCACCATGTGGAACGCATAGCGCTCAGGGACACAGTGCTAAGGAAGAGGAACACCAGTGGTGAACAACTTTGGCCAGGAAGGATCTTTGCTTACTTTTGTTTATGGTCCATTGACCAGAACAGGTTAAATAACTGCAACTTATCTATAAAAAGGCTGGGGAAAGCAGAGGATAAACCAAGAAGTACTGAGCGCTGATTGCTTTGGTCACACTATAGGAATCCTAGAACTGGAGAATAGTTAAAGAATCCAGACTCTGGAAAGCCTGAAACAAAGGAATCTGGGAAACTAGAGATCTCAGAGGAAGGAAGTCGTTGGAGAACACACACCTTTCTGCTCTCTTCTGACTCTTTCTTGCTTGGATCATTCATTCACTCATGTAATTGTAATTGTTTATTACTAATGTTATTAAACTGATTTATAGGAACTTTGTATATATACCAGATATGAGTTCTTTTAAAATTATGTGTTGCCTATATACCTTTGTATTCTTTGACTTGGTATTTCACTACCTTAATTTATTAATAAATTAACTAATTTGATGAACTGATATTCTTAATTTTATCATTTTCCCTGATAGTATTATCTGTAACTTATTTAAAAGCTATTTTTATATGAGAATATGAAGATATTCTTTTATATTATTTTCCCAGTTTTTTATTTCCCTTTTATATTTATGTCCATAATCTCCATGAAACATTTTTTTTGTATGCTGTGAATGTAAATTTAATTTTTCTTTTAACTTTTAAGAATATCCAATTTCCCAGCATCATACACCGAGAAGAGTATCCTCTTTTCATTGCTCTACAGTGAAGAGTATCTATCCTCACTTCATTATTTATTTTATTTATTTATTTTTAAAGATTTTATTTATTTATTATTAGTCTTTCATTTGAAAGAGAAAGTGAGAGATAGCGTGAGCAGAGGCAGGAGAGAGGGAGAAGCAGGCTCCATGCTGAGCAGGATCATGGCACTGGATCCCAGGACCCTGAGATCATGACCTGAACCGAAGGCAGACACTTAACCAACTGAGCCACCAAGGTGCCCCTACAGTGTAGGTTTTTTAAAAAATCAAGTCTTCTGGGACGCCTGGGTGGCTCAGTTGGTTAAGCGGCTGCCTTCAGCTGGGGTCATGATCCCAGTGTCCTGGGATCGAGTCCCACATCGGGCTCCTTGCTCAGTGGGGAGCTTGCTTCTCCCTCTGCCTCTGCCTGTGCTCACTCTCTCTGACAGATAAATAAATAAAATCTTAAAAAAAAAATCAAGTCTTCTTTTAAATATGCACAGGTCTTTTTTTTTTCAATTCTGTTCTATTATTCTATTTTTCTATCATCATGCCAATGTTACACATAGTAATAGAGCTTTGTAAGTCTTAAAATCTGGGGAAGCAAGTTTTACTAATTGTCTTCTTCAAGGGTTCTTTTGGCTGTTATTGGCCTGTAAATTTTCTATTTAAATGTCAGATTCAGTTTGTCCTATCATACACACACACACACACGCACATGTACACACACACATTCTATTGAGATTATTGGGAATGTGTTGAATCTATGGAAACTAGTTGATACTGGGCACCTTTAAAAAATTAAATCTATAAATATATGAACAAGGTATATCCTATTATCTTATGGCCTTTTATTTCTGTCAATGAAAGTTCACAATTTTCTTAATAGAAGCCTTGCACATCTAATGTTACATTTATTCCTAGGTACTTGACTACTAATTTTTTTTTTTTTTTTGTATTATGTTAGTCATCATACAATACATCATATTATAGTTTTTGGTGTAGTGTTCCAAGATTCATTGTTTATATATAACACCCAGTGCTCCACGCTCCATGCCTTCCTTAATACCCATCACAGACTCACCCATCACCCTACCCACCTCCCCTCTAAATCCCCCAGTTTGTTTCTCAGAGTCCACAGCCTCTCAGGGTTTATCTTTCCCTCTGATTTCCCCGCTTCACCTTTCCTTTCCTTCTTCTAATGTCCTCCATGAGTTATTCCTTATGTTCCATTAGTAAGTGAAACCATATGGTAATTGACTTTCTCTGCTTGATTTATTTCACTCAGCATAATCTCCTCTAGTCCCATCCATGTTGATGCAAAAGTTGGGTATTCATCCTTTCTTATAATCGAATACTAATTTTTAAATGATTTTCTATGATATTCTCTGTAGTGGTATATTTTTATAGACATTCTATCAGATTAAGAAATTTTCCTTCTATTCCAGTTTGCTATAACTTGGATTTTATTAAATATTTTTGTATGTATTAAGATATATGATTTTCTCCTTATTAATGAAGAAAAATACATTTTTCAGCCTACCTCACAGTCTTGGAATTAAATGAACTTGGTTTTAATGTTTTACCATTTTTTACATTACTGTTTTCAGTTTGCTAATACTTTGTTTAGGATTTTTGCTTGGGGTTGTGATTGGTCTTTAACTTACTCCTTTTACTATTCTTCTCACCTTTTTTTTAAACTTACAGTTGGCCAATCTCATTAAGTGAATTTTATTCTAATCTTTGAAAAAGAACGTGTATTGGTATTACATTTTTCTTAAGTGTTTGGTAACATTTATCAGATAATCTCTCTTGGCACAGATTTTCTCATTCAGTTTTAATTTATCAATCCAGTGTCTTTCATAGTTAAATAACAATTCAGATTTTCTGTATCTTTTGTGTCTTTTTTTATAAATTATGAAATTGCCATGAACTTAATATATATACATTTGAAATCAATTTAGTTATAAAATTGTTTATAAGTTCCTCATTATTTTCCTAGTAACACAGGATCTGTCATGAGGACTTTTCTAAGCCCCAAACTGAGTATTTGTAGCTTCTCTCCTTTTCTTGTCCTTCAACTTCACTAGAGGTTTGTAGATTTTATGTTTAGTGGTTGATTTTTGTTTGTTTTGTTTGTTTTTTCCAGATAAGCTACTTTTGACTTTGTGGGTCCTATGATATGTAATATTATATATAATAAGTTATTATATAATATATATATTCTACTTTAGCTATATTCTATTATTTATTTATTTTTTTACTTTATTTCAGTCTGTTTTGTTCTTTGTTTTCCAATTTTTAGATGAATGCTTGACTCACTTTTTCCTCTTTCTTAGCATATGCATGCCTGTTATGTGTTTTCAGAAGAAACACACGCTCAAGTGGTGCCTGGGTGGCTCAGCTGGTTAAGCAACTGCCTTCGGCTCAGGTCATGATCCTGGAGTCCTAGGATTGAGTCCCGCATGGGGCTCCCAGCTCAACAGGGAGTCTGCTTCTCCCTCTGCCTCTCCCCACTCTCGTGTACTCTCTCTCATTCTCTTTCTCAAATAAATAAATAAATAAATCTTTAAAAAAAAAAGAAACACATGCTCAAAAGAACACATTTTAGTTCATTTCCTTTTTTAAAAATATTTCAGATTTCTTTTTCTTCAAATTTATCAGGAGTGACTGAAATAAAAAAAATATAATTGAGTCCCATCTCAATGGAAATAGCTTTAAGGGACAACTGGTCAGATGAATATTATTGCTTCCCATTTTCAAGCAGTAAATAGTTACCATTGATAAATAGACAGCTAGCTGTCTGTCAGGAATGCTTAAGATATGTTATATAATACGACATGACTGTTGGGGGGCATTAGGAAATAACTTATATGAAATTCTTAATTTCGTCATACATGATGAGCACAAAGGCACCGCTTGTGCACCTGAGGACATTGGACCTTACACCTTTGAAAAAAGCTTTGGCTCCTTCATAATGAGCAATCTTCCTCCAGCAGTCAAGCACGGCAGTTCCTTTGTCTCCTCGCTGCATCATCATTTGACAATGAACAGTGTCAAATGGATAGGAAGTCAACCAAGCAACCACTGTGACAAGTTTTACAATCACCCAGCTGATAAAGATATGTGTATTCTTGGGATCTGGAAGCACTCCCTTTGCAGTGTCATAGATACCCAAGGAGGCAGCTGGGTAGATAACGCCATTAAAGCCGTAGTGCAGGCCCTTAATCCCATCACATTTACAGATCTCAACCAGGTAGTCATCTGAGAATCCCTTTCAGCCCCAGCTTTGCCCACATCAACTGGTAGACTGGTACAGGCAAAATTAAGAGGATACACAAAACACAAGTGTGTGGCCCCAGCAGCAACCCCTGATGTCAGATTTCCTGTGAATTATCGCCAAACCTTGGTTCTCTTGTCCACACCATCCAGGAAGATCTGCTTGATTTATCTTTGAAGACAAAGTTAAGAGCTTGGGTGGAGAAGTATCTAATGACATTGACCAGGTTACCAGGCTCGAAGGACAGGGCTTCCTGCTCCTTGGGGTTGTGAACCATGCCATCCATAATGCTCTTGTATTGCTTATCTGCAGTGATTTGCTTGTGGGAATGCTACACCTGTAGCAGCAGCTTGACCCAGTGGAAGGATGCTACCATGGACTTGGAGATGGGCAGGGCCACTCTACCTGCTAGGAAGTCCTTGATGCCAGGGACCACTGTTCAAGGTCCCTGGCATCTGTCATGCTGAAAGGAAAAAGGAGGTGGGCAACCTAGGTACTGTGATAGACACCAGCTGGGACTCCAGGACTCAGCTTCTAATTCTGATATCTAATATTTTCATTTTCAATAATATCAACATATGTTTTAATTTTTTCCATTATGATTTCCAAACATTTGGATATTTTTACTTTTGTTATTGATTTCTAGTAAAAGTTGATTATGGGCAGAAAATAAACTTTTCAATTCTTTGAAATATTTTGAGACTTGATTTATAGACCAGTACACAGTCAATTTTGTTTGGTTTTTGAAGTTTTTATTTATTTATTTCAGAGAGAGGTCATGAGTGGGAGGAGGGGTAGAGGGGGAGGGAGAGGGAGAGAGAATCTCAAGCAGACTCAGCACAGAGACCTGGCAACCAACACCCTTCCATCATACAAACCTGACCTCATGACCCCACAGAAACCAAGAACCCCACACTTAACTGACTGAGCCACCCAGGCACCCCTACCTACAGTAGATTTAAAAAAAAAAAAAAGATTTCATATGTGCTTGCCCAGTAGATGCATTCTGCAGTAAGCTGTTTAATTATCATGGTTGTACAAATATTCTGCTTTCCCCCAGTTCTTCCATTTATATCTAGAGAGAAATATTAAAAGCTTCCACTGTCATCATAGATTTTCCATTTATCCTTGTACTTATATCAATATTTGCTTTTTAATATTCAAGGATAGTTATCAGATTTAAGAAATTAAAATGTTTATGTGGTACTGGTGAATTGAACTCTTATTATTATGAAGTGATCCTCTTGATTTCTAATAATGCCTTTGCCTTAATTCTGATGTCTACTGATATTAATATATCCAAGCCAGCAATCTGTTGCTCTTTGTATAATTATTTTTTTCTAGCATTTAACTTACAAATCTATATCCTTTATGTCTAAATTATTAATGTTTAAATATTTTTCAATAAACAATAAGGATTTACAAAAGACAACTGATAATTTTTAAAAAATAGAATATTGACTTTTTATATTTAAAGTAATTTTTGATATTAGATTTTATAGTTTTTTATCACAACATGTTTTCATTTGTTCTGCTTCTTATTTCTTTTCTCCCCCCCCCTTTTTTTTAAACCATTGCATTTTTTACCCCTGCTGGATTAGTTTAAATTTATACACTCAATTTCTCTTTAGTTGTTATTACAGATATTACCATGTGCTCCCACGACTTATCAGAGCCTTAGGCTGATAAATTGTTTTACTCTTCCCAGATAATATAAGGACAATAGAGCAGTTTAACTTCCATTAAACCCCACCAGTCATGGTTGTACTACATTTACTATACTCTTTCTCTCTCACAGATTGTTTTCTGCCTGAAAAACTTTCTTTGATATGTTTTTAAGGTTAGGGCTGCTGGGGGTAAATTCACCCAGTTGTTTTGTTTGTTTGTCTGTTTTTGCTTTTGTTTTCCAATCTCAAATTGTCTTTGTCTATCCTCATGCTTGGAAAGTATTTTCCCCAAATACTGAATTTTAGGTTGGTAAGTTATTTTCTCTCAGTCCATTCAGAGAAAACTTTATTACATTTGGCTTCTATTTTTGCTCTTGAGAAGTCAGCTAAACATCTAATTGTTCCTTTTTTGGAGGTAATCTCTTTTTTTTTCCTCCAGTAATTGTTTCTACCATTTTGTTTTGTCTTTTTTTTTTTCCCCGGTAGTTTTTATGTGGTATGGTATGTGTAGATTTCTTTTCATTTACCTGCTGGAGATACAATAGACTTCTCATTCATAATTTTGCCAAAAATTTCATACCGCATTGTATTCTCCAAGATCCTAATTAAATCCTTGTTACAACTTTTATCTTTATCCTGTGTTTTCTCTTTGTTATTTCTTACTCTTTTGATGCTTTGTAGCTTCATTTATTTAATTTCTTATTTTTTCCCTTAAATTAACTGTCCTTTCAGTTGTCTCAGTCTATTGACTATAACATTTATCATACTATTCTAGAAATTCTATTTGATTTTTTTCAGATCCATTCAATCATTTTATATAATTTTTAGCTTCTTGCTTAAATATTCAAATGTGACACTCCTATTTATTTATTTATTATTGTTTTAAAACTATTTCATTTATTTATTTGTCAGAGAGAGAGAGAGAGAGCACAAGCAGGGGAAGCTGTAGACAGCAAGAAGCAGGCTACCTGCTAAGCAAGGAGCCTGATGCTGGACTTGATCCCAGGATCCCGAGTTCATGACCCAAGTCAAAGGCAGATGCTTAACTGACTGAGCCATTCAGGCATCCCTTTGCTTATTTTTTTTTCTTTAATATCTGTTTACATATTTGACAGAGAGATAGAAAGAGAGACAGCAAACATGAGTGGAGGGAGGGAGAGAGGGAAAGGGAGAGAATCCTCCAACTGACTTCCTGCTGAGCACAAAGCCCTATATGGGGCTTGATCTCAGGACCCTGAGATCCTGACCTGAGTTGAAATCAAGAGTTGGACCCTTAACTGACTGAGCCACCCAGGTGCCTCCTTCTTTATTTTTAAACATCGTAGGCATAGTTGTTTTACAATTTAGTTACACGTAACTCCAGTGTTCATAGTTCTTCTGTCTTTGTGTCCTCCTCCAATCTCTCTGCTTATTTGGGGAAAAAAAAAAATAAATAAATATATATATATATATATATATATATATATATATATATATATATATTTAGAATAAATTTTTTGATGATAAGATATTGTTTTCTTCCTTCAAGAATTATTCTAGACACATAAGAACACTAGTAAGTCAGTTTTTCCTTCATCTGAATTCAGATTCAAGGTTTTCTGGTCCACCCAGATGATTTAAATATTAGGTATAGTAGGGATAGTTTAATTCCAGTTAATCTTACTTCTGGGATAAAACCATTTCAGCAGTTGATAGCTGTGGTGGGAATGATTTAGTAGTTCCCCAACTAGAGACCAAGTAGATCAAGGTTTTTGATCTCTTAATCCTGTGAGGCTGTAAAATTTTTAGCCCAGCTTCCTGATTTCATCTTCTGGAAAGGAAAATGACCTTGGAACAAAGGCAGCTTGAATGTAGGTCTAACTTCTTTCTCTGAATTCCAAAGCATCTGGTTTTACTCAACTTGCTAATTCTTACCAACTTATTCTTATCTAGTAAAACTAAGAATTTTATTTTTAATTTGTCTTACTTGTATAGTTGCTTTCAGCAGGAAAGTTGGTCACAATTACCTAGATGCTCGTTATTGAAAGTGGAATTATTTTGGACATTTTAATTTTTCCTTTTGTGAAGTGATCAGGCATTACAGGGACTCATTGATATATAGGGATCTTAGACACAGTTTGTGTCCTTGCAAGGACCCAGATCCTTAACTTCTGCTTCCATAGGCCAGTGAAATCTATCACAGGAAAAGCATTGAACCATTGAATCAAGATCAGAGTCAATATCCCCTAAGACTATAATGGTATCTCTTAGTAAATTTGTCTGTTGTTTCATATTCCTTCTCTACTTATTCACAAAGGGAATCCTTCCTGCTTTTCCTTTATTCCTTCACCTATCCCTCCCTTTTTCCCTCCTTCCCTCCATCCTTTCTCTTTCCTTTCTTTTTTCCTTCCTTTTCTCCTTTCAAATAATTCATACTCCAGGAAAGTATTCTTCACAGACCAAAATATCTAGACACTTGAGTAGTACAACACTGTCAGGAGAAAGGTAGCAAATCGTTAGATTCTTATATCATGAAAGATGAATTTTTGGAATAGGGTATGGGTGACGCCATTTAGTTAGAAGGGTGATCTTTCTTTCAAGTCTTTTATTTTAATTTATTTTATTTTTTGCAGTTTAGTTTCACTGCTTAGTATTTGTGCTCTGTGATGGAATGCTAGAGAACAGCATGTATAGGAATGAAGTCATAATCAGTTTGATTAAGGTGAATGGTCACTAAGTTATGGCTTAATATCATGATTGCCATTGTTTTCATGAAATATGTGTGAGGGTGATACAAATAGTTACTCTATGAAATGTTCATATACTAGGGAATCTGGTAGAGAGATGGTACACCCTATTTTAATCCTTACATGTAAATGTCATCTGTTCAAATGGGGATCCTGAAGTTCAGAAGTTTAAGTGACTTGTTCAGGTCCAAATTAAGAATGGAGTGTTTCACTTCTCAACCTGGCCAAAGCAATCCTTAAGGAAACCTTACTATTATCTCAGGCTAAAAATTCAGTGTTTGGGTGGTGAAAGTACTATTCTACTGTTATCTGGTAGTGATGGGAGATAGAGGAAAATAGAGAGGCTTAGTCAAAAGTGCTAATAAAACAAATGACTAGAAGTGCATACAGGTAGACCAGTCAGAATGTCTAAAATTAACAAGCCAGGAAATGACAGATGCTGGCGAGGATGCGGAGAAAGGAGAACCCTCCTACACTGTTGGTGGGAATGCAAGCTGGTGCAACCACTCTGGAAAACAGCATGGAAGTTCCTCAAAAAGTTGAAAATAGAGCTACCCTACGTCCCAGCAATTGCACTACTGGGTATTTACCCTAAGATACAAACATAGTGATCCAAAGGGGCACATGCACCCGAATGTTTATAGCAGCAATGTCTACAATGGCCAAACTATGGAAAGAACCCAGATGTCCATCAACAGATGAATGGATAAAGAAGATGTGGTATATATACACAATGGGGTACTATACAGCCATCAAAAGAAATGAAATCTTGCCATTTGTGATGACATGGATGGAACTAGAGGGTATTATGTTTAGTGAAATAAGTCAATCGGAGAAAGACAATGGTCATATGATCTCCCTGATATGAGGAAATGGAGATGCAACATGGGGAGTTTGGGGGGTAGGAAAAGAATAAATGAAACAAGATGGAATCAGGAAGGACACAAACCATAAGAGACTCTTATTGTCACAAAACAAACTGAGGGTTGCTGGGTCGGGGGAAGCAGAGGGTGGTGGGGTTATGGACATTGAGGATGGTATGTGCTATGGTGAGTGCTGTGAAGTGTGTAAACCTGGCAATTCACAGTCCTGTACCCCTGGGGCTAATAATACATTATATGTTTATAAAAAAATAAAAATAAATAAAAAAATTAAAAAAAAAGAAGTGCATACAATTAGGATTGGTCCATAAATGTATTCCTTATTTATTGCCCAAACTTCTGTCTCATCTGTGACCATATGTTTCATTTTTGTGCATTTTGTCACTCTTCTAAACTTACCTTCAATACTGTTTCACCTGCATCTATACCAGATTGAAGTTTTCTTGGCCCTACATCCTACTGTAGACAAGCAAACATTTCTAGTTTGTTTATGCAATTGAGAACCGTCCTTACTTGGGGCTCAACAGTGGCAGTGGGTGTGAGGGGATAGTATCAACAAACAATAGAAGAAATCAGAGTTAGTCTTGGGTAATAACTTTCCATCTTTTACCCCTCTGGCTACTATAAGTGATGGTGGACCTTAAGAGCTAGGATGTGTTCTCATCTATCTTAATTCTCCTTGACAGTATAATATGTGTCTCTCTAGGCTCTATAATACTTACATTACTGAAAGTTGATTTCATGCCAGAAGGTAAATATAGTGAACAAAACTAAAGTGTTATTAGTTTCATATATTTTGTTTAAAGAAATATACTTATAATTCTTGGTGCCACCAAAATAATTTTGCAAAGTTTAAGCTTGCCTGTGTAAACTTATACTTTTTTTTTTTTTTTAAGATTTCTAGATGCAATTGCAATGGTTGTCTCAAGGAGGGAGGGTGTTATAATAATATACTGGAGTCCACTCTCGGCTGTCTGTAATTATTGTATAACTTAATATTACAAATTATTGTTAGTAGGCATGGTTTTCATGATTTAGCCCTATGAAATTAAACATTTATTTTGAAGCTTACGTCTCAATCACACTATCATCTCTAACAACATTTATGTGAAAAGAAAACAATATAAGGTGAGGACAGGGCAATATTTATCTTATACATTCATAACTTTTACAAAGAAATCTCTGAAGACTCCATTCTTGTAACTGTATCCCAGAAACAATCTTACTCTGTCATTCTGCAGGTTGATTTGTTTTGCAACTTCATAATTCAGGGAAAGACAACTTCTTTGTAAACATCCTGTAGCAGGTGATGTTTTGGGGAACAATAAACCTAAATCTAACATATTGGTGTATTTTAGCTCCTGGAAGATATTAAATATTTTTACAACAATCTGCCTTTCTTTGGCATTTAGTCTTTGGTTATATGATACCCCAACAGTTATATTAATAGCTGCTAAAATGTGATTACATTAAGCTCTTTGTATCAAATTGTGGGGTGCCCTACAGTTTTACTATTATTTTTATTTTTATGCATACAAGGAAGAATACTCTCAAGCAAACCATTGGCAGATGTTCCTAATTTCATCACTGGTGTTGTTTTTAAACGTTCCAGGGAAAATGCTTCTACCATCTAACTAGGAGGTGTTCATCTTAGCCCAAGCTGTGAAATCAATTGATAAGTTTCTATTAGCTATAATATAGTTTGGTCTAATAAATCTCACATGGCAGGAGTATTAAAATCTATGACTAAGAACTTGTATTTATATTACCAATAGGGATGGAAATTCTTCCCAACCCCTATCCCAAGAGTCATTCAGAACCAGCATTTGAAAGAGCTGAGTAAAGTAATCTTCATCTTTGCTGACATAATGGACTAAATCTACCTACTATATACAATGTGTTTGGATCTCTGAGGAATTATTTTGCTTTGCTTTGGATTTAAGACTTCTAATTTAAATAGACGGTAACTACAGAAAAAAAAAAAAAGTGGAAATCCCATCCTCATAATCTGGTTTTAACATCCAGTAATGTCTGGACCCAACTCTAACTTTACCACCAAGAAAAAGGAAGAAAAAGAGAGAGAAAATATGAGTATATTCTGCATATTACTGTGATTTGTGCTGATTATATGCATATGAATGCAATCAAAATATAGGTATGAGTGTATGTGTTTTAAATGAACTAAAGGTTGCATTACTTTGTTTCAGTAAAGATACTGAATTTGGAACAGCAATTGCAAGAGCCTTCTGTTCCTCAAGAGGCAAAGGAAATGCAGGACATCAGAGGTATTTCCACCTATACACCTTTCAGTTCTGATGTGGGCCCTAATCTTTCCAATTCTCCCAGAAAGGGAGTATTGCTTTTTCTTTATTACTTTGACTAGAAGTGTGGTTTTAGAAGCTTTCACTTGGCTTTTTCTTTTAAAATAACCTTTACTTCATGGGTTATGAAACCAATGTCATGATATTGCCTGCCTTCTAAGATCACTATAAGAACACTTCAGGTCAAACTCTACTTATTATTTGGCCCTCATAAGTTCCCAATTTCATTGCTAAATCACCATATTATCCTGTGTGGTTAGAATTTAGTTGTTACTTTAGAGCCTGATAGTAGATAGAATAATGATTCCCCCAAAGGTAGGTACATCTTACTCTCTGGAACCTGTGGGTGTGTTATAGAATGAGGGTTGTAGATGGAATAAAGATTACTAATTAACTAACTTTGGGATGGGAGGACTATACTGGGCTATTCAGTATATACTCACAAAGCCCTTTATAATGGACGAGATGCACATGATTATGTCAAGGTGTGATAGGAAAGAATCTTGACCAGTAATTATTGGCTTTGAAGACAGAAGTGGGCCAGGAACAAGAAACCTGAACAGCTTTTAGAAGCTGGAAAAGGAAAAAAAAATTAGATTCTCCCCAAGAGCCTTCAGAAAGGAAGGAAGTTTTGCTGACATTTTCATTTTAGCCCAGAAAGACCCATTTTGGACTTAGGACTTTTGGAACCATAATTAGTGTATACTGTACGTTCATATATTTGTTATAGCAGCAATAGAGAACTAATTCTGAGTCAATGTCAAATAAATCTTGAAAAAATCTGGACATTTCTCTTTCCTTAATGTATAAACACCTTGGTTGATAGCAGCAAGTTCCCAAAGCCATAATGTTTCAACATATGAATTTGGGGGAATACAAACATTCAACCCATATCACAGCCTTTCTAGAGCCAAGATTAAGAGCTATTTGGGTTTGTTGCTCATAATAAATCTATCCCATCAACTCTATATCATTAAATCTTTGGAACTTTCAGTGAATTTTGGGTACCTCAATTTCATTTAAAACAGATCTCAATGGGGAACCTGGATGGCTCAGTGGGTTAAAGCCTCTGCCTTCGGCTCAGGTCATGATCCCAGGGTCCTGGTATCGAGCCCTACATCAGGCTCTCTGCTCGGTAGGGAGCCTGCTTCCCCATCTCTCTCTCTCTCTCTGTCTGCCTCTCTGTCTACCTGTGATCTCCCTGTCAAATAAATAAATGAAATCCTTAAAAAAAATTATTAAAAAAAAAAACAAGTCTTAAAAATCTCAACCAACCATTCAAATGAAAGGTAAAATCCTACTTTTTTGAGCTTGTATATTGAAATTAGTCTAGTTAAAAGAAGCTGCCTTTCCAAAGTTTTTGAATTTTTCATGTTTCTCCCAGTCATCTATCACAACAGACCCTTGGTCTGTCAAAATTTCCTTCACATCATTTATTTCTATGTGCACACAGTCTTAATAAAGTTAAATAACTCTTTTTTACAAACCATTGGTTAATAGCCCCATCTTCTAAGGTCAACTGGACCCTAATTACCTTCAAACTCAGAGCAGTTAGAAGAATAATCCAAATTTCTTCAACCACTTGGTTTTTAATTGTTGTCTTGGTCAGTGTGTTTTCCTGAAGACCACTGAATCCCTCACAGGTAGGGATTTATTTAAAAGCATGAGCTACCTGACAAAATTTCTAGGAGGATCAGGGAACCAAGTCTTCATGGTGCTGAAGCAATAAAGATGTAAGACAACATCCAAGTGTCACGTGATTATTCAGAAAAAGCTTCTATCTTCATCACTTGCTTTGAGGGACTCATAAAGGAGAGGGAAAATGTAAAATTTCGAATGGCTTTTCTTGTTTGGCTTTGCTGAGCTTGAATCTATAATATGATATCTTTCAGCAAAGTTGGGGTAAGTTCATCCATTTTATCTTCAAATCACACATATGTTTACACTTTTTGATGTTCTACAGCTTGCTGAGGCTCTGTCCATTTTTAAGTCTTTTTCTCTTCTTAAGATTAGATATTTGATGTTGATCTATATTTAAGTTTGCTCTTTTTTTATCATTTCCATTCTGATTGACATCCATCTAATGAACTTATGTAATTACATATTTATCATATTTTCACTTTCAGAATTTCCCTGTTGTTTGTTTCTATATCTCTGCTAAAATTTGTGACCTTTTTAATTAATTTTCAGCATGTTTTTCTTTACCTTATTGATAACATTCATAACAACTTTCTTCAAAAAGTTGAGGTTGTCTACTAATTCAAATATCTGACTAATCTCATGGTTGGTTCCTTTTGTCTTTTTTCTTTGGGTTGTATTTTCCTGATGCTTCATATGATGAATAACTTTGTATTTTTGTAATCTGGGCTCTGAAATTTTGTTGTGGAGACTCTGAATTTGGTTATATTCTTTATTTTAGCAGGAAATTGATTGGACGCCAACTATAAACTCTGTGTACTTGAAAGTGTCTCAAAACTCAGTTTCTTACTTTTATCTTCTCTTGTTTGCTTTGAGTTCATCCAGCTTACACATGGTTCCAGGTTTGTGCAGAGTTTTAGGTTGAAGTTCTGAATGTAGAATTTGTACCTCAACACTAGCTTTTGCTTTTTGGGGTTCTCCCTTCTCTTGTTCTAATTGTGTGGTTATCCAAAAGTCTTGCATTAAACACATTTTTTTTTTTTAGCCCAGAAAAAGTCCAGTTGTTTTTTTTAAGTTAAATTCAAGTTATTAACATATAATGTAGTATTGGTTTCCAGAGTAGAATTTAGTGATTCACACTTACATATAACACTCAGTGCTTGTCCAAACCGGTGCCCTCCTTAATGCCCATCACCCATTTGGTGCATCCCCCCACCCTGTCTCATCCCCTCCAGAAACCCTCAGTTTGTCCTCTATAGTTGAGAGTCTCTTACAGTTTGCTTCCGGGTTTTCTATTAGAAATATTACTATCTGGCGTGACATTAGTCAAAGCTTTCCATCACTGTAATGCCTTAAAAATGAAAATTTATCTTGTGCCACCTTTTCTTTATAGTGTTGACTCACATTCAAAAAATCGACTTTATTCACTCAATTCACTCATTGGTATCTTTAGGTGATTGTTTTTTTCTTTCTTTTTTTTTTTTTTTTTGGCCTATATATTTCTTTAAAGAGTTTTTTACCTATTATGGAGAGAGAGAGAGGGAGTGTGAAGAGGAGGGGCAGAGGAAAGAGAGAGAGAGTCCCAAGCAGATTTCACCCTGAATGTACAATCCAACAGCAGGGCTCGATTCCAGGACCCTGAAATCATGATCTGAACCAAGACCAAGAATTGAAGCCTCAACTGACTGTGCCACCCAGGCACCCCTGTTCTGCATTTTGACTAGGATCTGTAATTGTCATCTTTAGGAATTTCAGTCCAACTCTTGGTTGTAAAAAAATCTAAATGTGCCTATTTTTTTTTTAATATAAATGCAGGCTCATTGCTTAATTTTTGAAACATAGTGATACCCATTTGTTTACATATTTATTGGCTGTTTTCATTTAAGAGGACAGAATACAGTAATTTGGACAAAAGCCATAGGGAATGGTGAATATTATAAAGTACTTACTATCTGTCTCTTTACAGAAATAATTTTCTGGCTCTTGTCTTAAACTATGATTCAGAACATGTACCTCTTTTGGGAGGGTGGGTTAGGGTGGGGATTTTAGCATATTGATTAAATGGTTTCCACACATATGACATAAATATGTCAGTGTCAGTTAAATAAAAATTATGGGTTTCAGGGGACAGGAGAACAAAAGCATCATTATTATGTACCAAACACTGTAATGATATTGATTGAGTTCTGAGTACACACACATATATTTTTATAATACATACATTTATATAATATATAAAATATATAATATATAATTGTATAATATATTTAAAAAACACAGAATTTGTGTAGCACAGCATTGAACTCTTCATTGAAAACATCTAAAAAAGTAAGGAAAGAATGGTTGAGAAGAAAATTCTAACTATGTTCCAATAGTTTAAATATTCCAAATGTAATTAAATATTAATTTAATATTTGGAAAATATTCCAAATGTAATTATGATTAGAAACTCAAGAGGGAGTGAATTTCTTTTTGTTTGAGTTTAATTCTCTGCTAATTGATAAGTCAATTCAGTTTTTCTTTGTTATTAACATATAATGTACTTTGTTTCAGGGATAGAGGTTTGTGAATCACCAGTCTTACACAGTTCATAGCACTCACCATAGCATATACCTTCCCCAATGTCCATCACCCAACCAAGCTATCCCTCACCTCCACCTCTCCAGAAACCCTCAGTTTACTTCCTGAGATTAAGAGTCTCTTATGGTTTGTCTCCCTCCATTTCTTGATTGGATTATTTGTCCTTTGGGTGTTGAGTTTGATAAGTTCTTTATAGATTTTGGATACTAGCCCTTTAGCAGATATGTCATTTGCGAATATCTTCTCCCATTCTGTCAGTTGTCTTTTGGTTTTATTGACTGTTTCCTTCACTGTGCAAAAGATTTTGATCTTGATGAAGTCCTAACAGTTCATTTTTCCCCTGATTCCCTTGACTTTGGTGATGTTTCTAGGAAGAAGTTGCTGCAGCTGAGGTTGAAGAGGTTGCTGCCTGTGTTCTCCTCAAGGATTTTGATGGACTCATGTCACACATTGAGGTATTTCATCCATTTTGAGTCTATTTTGTGTGTGCTGTAAGGAAATGGTCCAGTTTCATTCTTCTGCATGTGGCTGCCCAATTTTCCCAACACCATTTGTTTAACAGACTGTCTTTTTTCCATTGGACAATCTTTCCTGCTTTGTCGAAGATTAGTTGACCATAGAACGGTCCATTTCTGGGCTCTCTATTCTGTTCCATTGATCTATGTGTCTGTTTTTGTGCCAGTACCATACTGTCTTGATGATGACAGCTTTGTATTAGAGTTTGAAGATTGGAATTGTGATGATGGCAACTCTGGTTTTCTTTTTCAACATTCCACTATTCGGGGTCTTTTCTGGTTCCATATAAATTTTAAGATTATTTGTTCCATTTATTTGAAAAAAAATGATGGTATTTTGATAGGGATTGCATTAAATGTGCAGATTTCTTTAGGTAGCATAGACATTTTCACAACATTTGTTCTTCCAATCCATGAACATGGAATATTTTTCCATTTCTTTGTGTCTTTCTCAATATCTTTCATGAGTACTTTATAGTTTTCTGAGTACAGGTTCTTTCCTCTTTGGCTAGGTTTATTCCTAGGTATCTCTTGGTTTTGGATGCAATTGTAAATAGGATCAACTCCTTAATTTCTCTTTCCTCTGTCTTGCTGTTGGTGTATAGAAATGCAACTGATTTTTGTGCATTGATTTTATATACTGACACTTTACTGAATTCCTGTATGAGTTCTTGCAGTTTTGGAGTGGAGCCTTTTGGGTTTTCCACATAAAGTATCATATCACCTGTAAAGACTGAGAGGTTGACTTCTTCTTTGCCAATTCAGATGCCTTTAATTTCTTTTTGTTGTCTGATTGCTGAGGCTAGGACTTCTAGTATATGTTGAATAGCAGAGGTGATAGTGGACATCCCTGCCATCTTTGGGGAAAAGCTTTCAGTTTTCCCCATTGAGAATGATATTTGCTGTGGGTTTTTCATAGATGGCTTTAATGGTATTGAGGTAAGTGCCCTCTATCCTTACACTTTAAAGAGTTTTGATCAAGAAAGGATGTTGTACTTTGTAAAATGCTTTTTCAGCATCTATTGAGAGTATCATATGGTTATATTCTTTTTCTTTCTTTCTCTCTTTTTTTTTTTATTAATGTATCACATCACATTGATTGATTTGTGGATGTTGAACTATCCTTGCAGCCCAGGAATAAATCCCACTTGGTTGCAGTGAATAATCCTTTTAATGCACTGTTGGATCCTATTGGCTAGTATTTTGTGAGAATTTTTGCATCTCTATTCATCAAGGATATTGGTCTGTAATTCTCCTTTTTGATGGGGTCTTTGTCTGTTTTTGGGATCAAGGTGATGGTGGCCTCATAAAACAAGCTTGCAATTTTCCTTCCATTTCTAATTTTTGGAACAGTTTCAGGAGAATAAGAATTAATTTTTCTTTAAATGTTTGGTAAAATTCTCCTGGGAAGCCATCTGGCCCTGGACTCTTGTTTTTTGGGAGTCTTTTGACGACTGCTTCAATCTCCTTACTGGTTATGGGTCTGTTCAGGTTTTCTATTTCTTTTTGGTTCAGTTGTGGTAGTTCACATGTCTCTAGGAATGCATCCATTTCTTCCAGATTGTCAAATGTGCTGGCCTATAGCTGCTCATAATATGTTCTTATAATTGTTTGTATTTCTTTGATTTTGGTTGTGATCTCTCCTCTTTCATTCATGATTTTATTAACTTGGGTTCTTTCTCTTTTCTTTTTGATAAGCCCTGGCCAGGGGTTTATCAATCTATTAATTCTTTCAAAGATCCAGCTTCCAGTTTCATTGATTTGTTCTTTTTTTTTTTTTTTAAGATTTTATTTATTTATTTGGGAGAGAGAATGAGAGATAGAACATGAGAAGGGGGAAGGTCAGAGAGAGAAGCAGATTCCCCATGGAGTTGGGAGCCTGATGTGAGACTCGATCCCAGGACTCTGGGATCATGACCTGAGCTGAAGGCAGTCACTCAACCAACTGAGCCACCCAGGTGCCCTCGTTGATTTGCTCTACTGTTCTTTTGGTTTCTATTTCATTGATTTCTGCTCTGATCTTTATGATTTCTCTTCTCCTGTTGGGTTTAGGTTTTGTTTGCTGTTCTTTCTCCAGCTCCTTTAGGTGTAGGGTTAGGTTGTATTTGAGACCTTTCTTGTTTCTTGAGAAAGGCTTGTATCACTCTAAACTTTCCTCTCAGGACCCCCTCTGCTCTTTCCCAAAGATTTTGAACCATTGCATTTTAATTTTTATTTGTTTCCATGAATTTTTTCAATTCTTCTTTAATTTCCTGGTTGACCCATTCATTCTTTAGTAGGATGCTCTTTAGCCTCCATGTATTTGAGTTCTTTCCAACTTTCCTCTTGTGATTGAGTTCTAGCTTCAGAGCATTATGGTCTGAAAATATGCAGGGAATGATCCCATTTTCTTGGTACCAGTTGAGACCTGATTTATGATCCAGGATGTGATCTATTCTGGAGAATGTTCCATGGGCACTAGAGAAGAATGTGTATTCTGTTGCTTTGGGGTGGAATGCTCTGAGTATATCTGTGATGTCCATCTGGTCCAGTGGGTCATTTAAAACCTTTATTTCCTTGTTGATTTTTGGCTTAGATGATCTGTCCATTTCAGTGCGGGGATACTAAAGTCCCTTACTATTATTGTATTATTGTTGATGTGTTTCTTTGATTTTGTTATTAATTGGTTTATATAATTGGCTTCTCCCATGTTAGGGGCATAGATATTTAAAATTGTTAGATCTTCTTGTTGGACTAAACTTTACGTATGATATTGTGTCCTTCCTCATCTCTTATTATAGTCTTTGTCTTAAAATCTAATTTATCTGATATAAGGATTGCCATCCCAGCTTTGTTTTGATGTCCATTAGCATGGTAAATGGTTTCCCATCCCCTCACTTTAAATCTGGTGGTGACTTTGGGTCTAAAATGAGTTTCTTGTAGACAGCACATTGATGGACCTTGTGGCTGTTGTTGTTGTTTGTTTTGTTTGTTTGTTTGTTTTGTCTATTCTGATTCCATTTGATTGGACATTTAGCCCATTTACATTCAGGGTAACTATTGAGAGATATGAATTTAGTGCCATTGTACTGCCTGTATAGTCACTGTTACTGTATATTGTCTCTGTTCCTTCGTGGTCTGTTAATTTTAGTCTCTCTCTTTGCTTAGAGGACCGCTTTCAATATTTTCTATAGGGTTGGTTTGGTGTTTGCAAATTCTTTTTTTTTTTTTTTTTTTTTTTTTTTTTTGGTCCTGGAAGCTTTTTATCACTCATTCTATTTTCAATAACAACCTAGCTGGGTATTGTATTCTTGGCTGCATATTTTTCTCATTTAGTGCTCTGAATGTATCATGCCAGTCCATTCTGGCCTGCCAGGTCTTTGTGGATAGGTCTGCTGCCAATCTAATATTTTTACCATTGTATGTTACAGACCTCTTGTCCTGAGCTGCTTTCATGATTTTTCCTTTGTCACTCATTTATCCTAGCAGTAAGAGCCTCCATTTTTTATTGCACTTCATTAATAGCACTTTTTTAATTTCAATTTGGTTAGTTTTTAGTTCTTTTATTTCCCCAGAAAGGGACTTATTTCTCCAGAAAAGGATTCTCTAGTATCTTCTATGCTTGTTTCAAGGCCAGCTAGCATCTTGATAAATGCCATTCTGAACTCTGAGATCTTATTAATGTCTGTATTGATTATGTCCCTAGCCATCTGCACTGCCTCTTTTTTTTTTTTTTTGAGGTGAGTTTTTTCACCTTGTCATTTTATCCAGAAAGCAATAGGTGAATGGAAGAACAAAATACTAAAAGGGTAACAATGACCCCAGAAAAAAATACACTAACCAAATCAGAAGAGATCCAAAAACTGGGGGGAGAAGAAAGGAGAAAAAAACAAAGTGTATATATATATATATTTTATATGTGTGTGTATGTATGTGTGTGTGTGTGTGTGTGTGTATATATATATATATATATATATATATATATATTTACACTTGTGAATAGAATAGAGCCACACCCTTGACTTTGAATGTATTTTGGTCTGTTCAAAGAAACTACCTCCCAAAATTTTAAAGAAAGAAAAACTTGTATGTATACAAAAAAAAAAATGTTTAAATACAATGAAGGGATAGAATATGACTATAACAGTGAAAATTTAAAAAAAAATTAAGAAGTATAGATAAGATAAAATAGGTAAAAGAGGTTAAAATAGGAAAGAGGAAAATTTATAAAAATAGAAAAAGAAAAAATAAAATTAAAAAAATTAACTTTGGAAAACTAAAGAATCATGGTGATAAAAGCTATGAATTATGTGTGCTGCATTCCCCTGACTCTGGAGTTCTGTTCTCATTGATCAGTGAATTTGGTCTTGGCTGGATGTTTTTGCTGATATTTGGGGGGAAGTGCCTGTTGTAGTGATTCCCAAATGTCTTTGTCTAAGGCAGAATTGCACTGCCCTTGCCAGGGGCCAGGCTAAGTAATCTGCTCGGTTTTATCCTCAGTAGCTTTTGTTCCCTGAATGCTTTCCATATAGCTTTGTAGGAGGAGAATGAAGATCATGGCCTCCCAGTCTCCATCACAGAGGAGCCAAGAGCTCAGGGTCCACTCCTCAGTGTACCCTCAGAGAAAAAGTAGTCAATCACTCCTGTCTCCCTGGTCTCTGTCTGCGCTTAGTGCTCACCCACCCTGTGACAGAGCATTTCTATCTCTGGCACATGGCCCCATTTTGAGTCTCCAAACCCAGCAGATTCCTGCAGTGCATTCCTGCACCACTCCTCCTACTGGAGAAAGTGGGGGGGTTTCCCCAGATCTGCCACCTCGTGGAGTCCCTGCTTGAAGAGAAGTGGCCTGGCTGTGCTGTGGATTATGGTTTATGGCAACCGCAAGCTGATAGCCTACTCCTTGGCTCTGTCATTCCAGCTGGCTTCTCTGCTCTGATACTCAGGGCCTCTGCCACACTCAGACACCCCTGGTCTTTCTCTGACCCTGAGGGACCTGATACCACACTACCCTAGTGAGGGATCCACCCCCTGCTTAGCCTCTAGAGTAATGTTCCTCAGTGGAAGAGACTTCTAAATGTTCTGATTTTATGCTCCACTGCTCTACCACTTGCCAGGAGCCAGCCCCTCCCCTGAGGTCTCTCTTCCCATATATCACTTCAGATTCACTTCTCTGCACATCCTACCTTCCAGAAAGTGATTCCTTTTCTGTTCCTAGAATTGTTGCTATTCTTTTCTTTGATCTCCTGTTGAGTTTACAGGTGTTCAGAATGTTTTTGATAACTATCTAGCTGAATTCTTGGGACCTGACAAAATTTAGATCTCCCACTCCTCTGCCATCTTGCTCCTCCCTTAGGCAATTGAGATTTAAGTAACAAATCCAAAGCAAAATTGGGTTTTAAAATATACTATGTAACTAACTAGCTTTCAGAATATGGAAGGTCCAATGTAGACAAACTTGCATATCGATAACATTTGTATAGTTTTTGTAAGCTTTGAGATGACAGCATACTTGTAGAGTACCTGTGCTTGGTACATGATAGACACTTAATAATTTTAGTAGTATTTTTTAGAAGATATTATTTATTTACTTAGAGGAGGGGAAGGAAGATGGAGAGAGAGAGGGAGAGAGAGAATCCCAAGCAGGCTCCAGTCTCAGCACTGAGCCTAATGCGGGGCTCAATCTCATGAACTTGAGATCATGACCTGAGCCAAAATCAAGAGTCAGACACATAACCAACTGAGCCACCTAGGTGTGCCTGTCATAATGTAATTATTATTTACATCCAACACCATGAAGAAATTGCTACCATTCCCATTACTGCCCTGAGATGGTGTCACTTGTAAGAGACTGTTAGGCAGAGTTAGGACAGTCCGTGATATGTATTAGGTATGCTTTCTACCTCTGTTTTTTGTCTCTCTTGTTTCACCTCCGGGGAAATAAATGTTTGTGAAGCCCTAATTAATTTATCAGTTGGCTTGATATTGACCCAAAAATGAACTCTTATAAAGAGAATTACACAGGTGCACATGTGTGTGCAACAGACTCCTGGTTCTTCAATTATAAGTGCTTTTAAGGGAATGATACTAAACACTAACTCTTTGTGAAAGTCACACATCTTTTAGAAGACAGACAGATTTTTTTTTATGCCACCAAAAGAGCTAGTGTATATGTCAGCGACATTTTGCCAAAAAATGAACAATGCAGCAGAACGTGCTAAATTTGAAATCAGAGAAGAGATGATAGGTAGCACACATCATGTAATTAACTTATGCTTACTAGCTACTGAGTAATAAAATATAGTTTAAGTATTCAATCAATTTTGCAGCATATTGATTGCTATTATTTCATTACATAACATCATTGCACTATTTTAAAGTTGATATCATTAGCCACAAGCACATTTGAAAATATAAGAACTAAATGTTAAAAGGTGACCTTCCATCTTAGAATACAGATAAATAGTAAGTGATCTCCATAAGTTCCAACATGATGTTTCAGGGTAATTTAAGAACCAGACCCTTAACTAAAATATTCAAGTGTGATACTATACATCACACTTTGAGGCATTCATAAGCCTATAAAGGTAATTAGTTAGTGTGACTTTTCCAATCCCACCATATTAAATTCAATTAATCTATCATAGGTTGAAAAATACTTGATTTTATTAGACATTTTCTAGGCATTTGAAGTCATTAACAACACTTGTATATTCAAAGTTGTAGCCCAGAGAGACAAGTCTTCATTCATTTTTAAGATAATAGTTGAGACTTTTTATTTGTTTATTTACTTATTTTTAATTTTTTTATGAAGGTTGTCTGTTGATCAAGTTCAAGAGTGTGTGGGGAAGGGAGGGAATTTTGCTAAGATCCTTTTGAGTTTGAAAATACAGACGTCTCCTGCCCCACCCTGCCAGTTTTTCAGGTGTCCTGTTATCTCTGAGAAGGCAGAAACTAGATTTTGATGTTTACAATATATGTGATACTTTGCACAGCCTTATGTTCTCATAGATATTAATTCTGATTCCAAAGGAACAGCCATAGATTATTAGAACTGTTACACAGTAAAGAAGGGAAACACATGGAACAAGAATTTATCTCAGTTACCCTAAATGGTAGTCCTCAAGTGACTGTATCTTCGTCATTAAAAACTCTGGCTTTGGAGCCAATATACATGAGCCTGAGTCACAAATTTTCTCAGCTTCTTTGCTGAGATGGCTGCAATTTGGTGATACTGGGCAAGGTAATTATGTTCTCTAAGTCTTACTTTTGTTATCGATTAATGGGAAAAATAAAAATACTTATTGCATTGGTTTATGTAAATTATTATTCTTGTATGTATTTGTGTCATGATGTCTAACAAGCAATTACAGTATTGAAAATGTGTTGTCACTAAGATGCTTGAAGGATATACAAAGCTTTGCCCACCATGTAGCACAGAGAGAGTCCTAAGGACATAATCCCTGATGCTGCTGGTTCCCTACCAAGTATTCATTCCTGCATTCAGTTTTGCAAACAGAATTCTTATTTTATTCACATTTGGGGGAAGAAATGTACTCTGCATGGAGCATGACTAATGGTTGATACAGTTAATTATACTAATACTCTACCTTTTTACCTGATTTAGGATTAATCATGTGACCCTATTTGGACTTAAAAAAAAAAAAAGCAGCAACTCTGCTGAGAGACTTTGGGAAAAAGTTTTCTCTGCGATTGAAAGGGAATGGTGCGTAAGGGTGCACCCTACCCTCCCTTCCCACCTCTGCCTTTGAACAGGGTTTTATGAGACTGTGAGGCTTGCAGCAGCCTCAGATGATCATGATGGAGGAGTCGAGAGAATCATAAGTGATGGAAAAGCCCGATATGGGTGAGATGCTGAATTGGGCTCTGAATTTCTTATCATTCAAGATTTATCAATATAACCCTATGTCTAAGCTCCTGATAGCAGGTATGCTGTTACTTAAACCAAAATCATTTTAAGTTTGCTGATCTTTCTTTGGGAGATTCCAAGTGAAGAAAGGAAGGAATAATATCCCCAAATGCTTAAATTTAATAATTGATACATTTCACTTATACATTTGTTCAATACGTGTTTCTTAAGCTCCGAAAGTGAAACAAAAATGTCTAAATACTGGGTGGGGGTTATTAAATGAAATAGGATAGTTAATGAACAGCAGCACTTTGTACTGAAATTGCAAGGGCTTGGAAATACACTAGAATGGTATTCTAATCTGGTATTACAAATACTAAACTTTATGATCTTTGGAACAATATTTACATTCTCAGAGTCTCTGAAAAGTGAGGATATAGTGATCTGTACTTCTAGTATCACTTAAAAGATTGGTGGCTTTGATGGCTAACTGAACATAATAAAAAAAAGTCAGTGATTGATATTATTTATTCCTAAGTACTACCCCTAACCACAATAAATAATAGTTAAATGAATGAGCAAATAGTATATTTGCTCACTGGTACTAATAAGGATATATTTCACCTGAAGTTTAGTTCTCTCTCTTTTTTTAAAGATATATATACACATTTTATTTGTCAGTTATACCTCCATAATGCTGTTAAAATTATAGGGCTGTAAATTTTCTATATCTTTTTTTGGATTAATTTTAATGAATTATGGTTTCTAAGAAATCTGTCCAATTTCTCTTTTTCTTTGTCCACAAAAGTCACTCCTATTTTGATTTCTGAGGCCATAGATTAATGTTCCCTATTTTTAAACCTTTTTTAAAAAAAGATTTTTTTATTTGAAAGAGAGAGAGCATTCAAGAGAGCACAAGCATGGGGAGTGGCAGAGGGAGAGGGAGAAGCAGGCTCCCTGCTCAGCAGGGAGCCAGGTGCGGGACTACATCCCAGGATCCTGAGATCACGACCTGAGCAGAAGATGGGTGGTTAAATGACTGAGCCACCCAGGCATCCCAGTTTGCTGTTTTTTATTGCTGGGTAGTATCTGATTGTATAAAAACCCTACAACTTATTTATTCATTTTACTGTTCATGATCATTTGAATCTCTTAAAAGAGTGGAACAAAATTCACTGTAGAAGTACCAGTTATGAGAAATTTAAACAAAGTATGAACATAGGAGCCGTCAGAAGATGCATCTGTTTATTGTCTTGTGGATATTCTCCTCAGCATGTTTTTGCAACATTAGTTACATATCTTTTGCTTTAACAATTTAGGCCGAAATGAAATTTATCTATATTCACTTCTTTTGTTTGAAAAGAGCTATCTAGAATAATCAAACAAAATTTCTTCATTTTTAAAGGAAGAACGGCTTCTGATACAAACTACAGTTAATGCACACGGGAAATACACACAGGAAATGTGTGTGTGTGTTTGTACTTGCATGAGGCAGTCTGAGGCACACATATAACCTGCAAAGTTGTAGGGCTTATAGGGAAGAGGGAGACTGTGTTTTATCATAGGGGAAGGTTGCTGCCCACCAGCTGTCACCACATGAGAATGTGGAACCCTCCGCCTTCCTTTACCAAGGTAACCATGGTCCTGTATCCACAAATCATCACTCTCCTGTTTTCCTTTATGATAGTTTTAGCTCATCTGTAGTTTTTTAAAAGAGTCTGCCAGTTTCATTGCCATAAAATTAAATGCATATAATACTGACTATTAATGAACATCAATGTCTTCCTTCTTATGCAAATAACTTTCAGAAACAGAAAGCTTCTTTCTTAATTTTCACCTGTACCAACATATATGTAAATCAAATAGCTGAGAATTATAAACAACTAAAAAATTTAGAATCTTATTGAATATAGCCTAAAAATAAGATATAGTCTCAAGTCACTTAAATAGTTATTAATAATAGTAATCAAAGTTCACATTTATTGAGTACATACTATGTGTTTGGCAATGTTCTCAGCACTTTATATGTATTAACTCACGTAAGCTCATATTACTATTATTCCTATTTTATACAAAAGGAAACTGAGACACAGGTAAGTTTATTAACTTACGTAAAGGGACTCAGCTACTGAATGGCAGATCTGAGATATGATCTGGGATGTGACTGAGGCACTCAGCTATAGATCCCATGCTCTTAACTCTTATATATTACTTGTAGGAGGTGAGATTTACTTAAGTAATCATTAGTAAGGGTTAAAGGTCAATTCTGAAATGCTTAGGGATTCTGAGAAATTAAAAAAAATCAATAAGGCTTTGAATAAATATTGATTGTTTTCTTACAAAAGAAAACAGTAAGAAAGATCTTCCTAGTAGAAGTCCAAGTTATGTACTGTACAAGTTATGTACCTGAGTACAAGTTATGCTTTGGACAGGCAGTGTATAAATGAGGGTGTGCATTTGGGCAGGGCAAAAATCATGAGTATAGACACTAGTGCAGGAGTGAGCTTGTAATATATGAGATATTAGGACATGGATGAAAATAGTCTCAGAAGAAAGTTACTTTTGTATCCCTCTGTTGTCTTTTCCTTCTTTGCTGTCTCCATACTTTCGTATTCCCTTCAACCTACTCGTAATTACGTGATTGACAGGCTTAATAGTGATTCCCTAAAATTGTCTACACCCTAATCCCTGGAACTTTTCAATAGGATATATGCTACATGGTAAAAAGGGCATTGCAGATGGAATTTAGAATATACATTTCAAAATTAATTATCTGGGTGGATTATCTGGGTGGGCCCAGTCTTCTCCTGTGAGCCCTCAGAGGCAGAAAACTTTCTCTGGCTGAGATCCTGAAGACACAGCAACAGCAGAAGCCCTTTGAAATGCCACAGAAAGGAAATCAGAGTGATCCCAAGCCTGAGGGGTCTCGGTCTGGTGTATCTTGGTCTGAGATGTAAGAGTCCCATGTGCGTCCCCTGGAGAAGGGCTTCGAGAAGTGAAGGTGTCCCGGGATGACAACAAGGAAAGAGGGGAACCAATCCATGACTTTATGAAACTGGATCTGCCAACAATGTGTAAGAGCTGAGGCTGGATTATTCCCAGACCCTCTAGTAAGGCACCGAACCCTGCTGACCCCTTGCTTTTCATCCACTGGGACCTTCCTCAGGTTTCTGACTTGTGGAAACTGTGAGATAATTGTGTATTGTTATAATGCACCAAGCTTTGTTGTCATCTGTTGTAGCAGTAATGGAATACCAATACAGATGATGTACAGAAGACTAGATTTGGACTACAGGGAGGCAGGGGAAAGTAATGTAAAATTCCTATCATTTTTTTGTTCCTTACTTCAAATCTTGGTAATAATGGGGATATGTACATGTGTGCATGTATGTTTGTATGTACATACACACACACAAATACATACTCTCCCCAATCCTTTTTCTCAAATCATTCAGCAGGCCTGGAATGGAACTGTCCATTTCTACTATTTTTCTGTCCAGACTTTTAACTTAAGGAATCATCATTACATAAAGTGTTTATTTATTTTTTTAAAAGATTTTATTTATTATTCATGAGAGACAGTGAGAGGTGCAGAAGGAGAAGAGGCTTTCCACTGAGTGGGGAGCCCGATGTGGTAATCAACCCCAGGACCCTGGGATCATGACCTGTGCTAAAGGCAGATGCTTAACCATCTGAGACACACAGGTGCCCTCCTTAAAGTACTTTAAAAATAGTAAACTGAATAGATACTCTTCTCAATTTTTCCTCTCTGCACAGCAGAAGTTTTTACTTAATTGGGATGTTTTTATCTGAGTCAATACTTAAGGGAAAACTTTAGAATAAGGGTTTTGTTTATTGAACGTTCTATGAGATTAGATTCTTTATGGATTTTTATATGGAGGGAAGGGAGAGGAAACAGTTTTCCCTGCTAGTATTTGGAATATAAAAAGAAAAGATCAGTCATGAGAAAGATACCACTGGTAACTCGGATTAGTTGTAATTTCCAAAATGTTTATGCCTTTTGACAAAGGAAAGGATTCCAGAATTGAATATGATTTTCCTCTTGGTGTATCTTTGTGTTACTTTTCATATTCCAGGTTTTACCATGGTCTATTGCCCTCATGTGGATCTGTTTGAGAGGATTAAAAACAACTGTTAATTAATGATAATACCAAAGTTAAAAACTTCACCTTTTTTTTCCTTTCAACCATTGATTTTAGTATTTGTGAGGATACTAACAATTTTTGAATACTTTTCAACATCAAAGATACAAAGTATATCTGAAAGAATTATACTATCCCAGCCAAGTTTTCATCAAAAATTTAGGAAAATGGCCACCAAACCTCCTGAGCTTAGGGCAGAGGCTTTATTTTCTTTCCTTGATTGAACTTAAACTAGATACTTTTTGTTGATTAGCTATTTTGGTGTTGTCATTGAAATCACTAAAGCTATATTGAATAGAAATGTCTTTTTTGTGTGCAACCAAATTTCTAAAATGAATTGACACTAAGAGGAATGTAGGATCTAAAGTGCTACAGATTAACTTGTAAAAATAGAATTATAGATATTGATAGAGCTGATTTCTAATGATTTGGGTTATGTTTCTTTAATCTCTTTTGAGACTAGCACTCATGTTTTAATAAGTGTGATTTATTTCATGTTGATTCCAGAATCTAGACCATTGATTACATCAGTGTTTAGAAAAAAAAAATAGTTTAAATATATTTATTATTCTGTTCAATTTTTCTATTCTCAAGAAAAATTATTTAATATCTCCCCATGATAACTGGAGCTAACACTTGATGTGACTCCGTGATTCAGGCTAATAGAAACCAAGCACTTGCTCCACACAGATATAATAAATAGTTATGATTTAAATTTTTCATTTTTATAAAGCATTTCTTAATATTTTATGATTTAAATATAATATATCATCATTCTAAGAAGTTTGGGAAAATTTTATGAAGAAAGCAATAAAAATCAACTATAACTACACCATCAAAATAGTGTTAATATTAATATTAAGACTTGTTTTATGTATATGTAATAGGATAACATTTTGAAAGAAAACTAATATGTTTTTTTATGCCTTTCTTATCACAATATCTCCCATTTACTTGAGCGAAGGCATTCTTTTACCTAGAGGACATTATTCCATAAGATATATAAAAGGAAAGAATTTGAATAAACTTTTGACATTCAAAATAAGATTGTCCAGAAAGTTTTCAAACCCAGTCTTCATAAAATAGAATAATTTTTCTAAATTTATTTTAGCTTACATTTAACCTATCAACAGGTAGTCAGAGTTTTTTTTTTTTTTTTTTTTAAAGATTTATTTATTTATTTGAGAGAGAGAGACAGAGAGAAAGACAGAAACTGAGCAGGCTTAGTGTTAGATGGATAAGGAGAAGTAGACTCCCCACTAAGCAGAGAGTCCAATGCAGGCCTATCCCAAGAACCTAGGATCATGACCTGAGGCAAAGGCAGATGCTTAAATGAATGAGTCACCCAGGGACCCCCAGAGTTTTTAATAATTTAAAGAAGATATCCTGTCTTCCATTGAGAATTAAGATGCTAGAATTGGGAAGATGTTGAAATGTGACCAAGGAAATGTGAAAACATAAGGAAAAAATAAGTTCTAGAGCTATTTGTGTCCCCTTACTTCCCTGTATTTAATCCAAACCAAAGATCTAATCCAAATTAAACTCAAAATAGGTGAGAGTAGGGAGGAGGGTTAGGGGAAGGATTTAAAAATCAGGTTCAAGAAAGCACTGAAGGCAGAAAGGAATTGAACTAAAATGAAATGGTCACTCCAGGAAACAGAGCTGTGAGCTTCAGCAGAGAGGAGGAAAGAGTGTGTATGTAGTATATATGCAAGATTCATTTGGTTGCTATATAGGCTGTGTTGAAAGGAGGGCCAGTATACCAACAGGGCCATGCCATTGTAGAGACTGGACTCATAGCAAAGGCTACAAATGGGTCAGTAGTTAAATGGAAAATACAGTAAAGCTTCAAAAATGATTTTAACCGGTGAGGGTTATGTGGAAGTCATGTCAACAGGAAGGCCTACTGAGAAAAGGCTGAAGGGGTAAACAGGGCATGAGTTTTGTTGTCTGTTGACACCAGCTTCACATAGCAACACAAGAGTCAGGCAGACAAGGGGAATTGCTGTTGAGCCCACCATAGCCACTGAGGATCTTGACAATGCAGTGATCTGCTTCTTCTGTTCAACAAGGTGACATGAGCTTTTCTGCCCACATTCATCTGGACATCATCTTGAAGAGGAACAGTAATTTAATGAGAAACAAAAATAAGAGGAAGCTGAATCATTATCCAAAAAGATTGATTCATTATATTTTTAAAAAACTTTTTGACTAAGGTTGAAATCGGTAAATGTAGTTTTCCTGCTACCGAAAGGGGAGGTACTTGGGAGGAAGGCCACATTAGTTATTAAAGATTATCCACATTTTAGCGTAAGTGACTTTTAAAACCCTTACATTGCAAAGATTAAAATATACACATGAATATTTATGCATCTATTGAAATATTATATAAGTATACAGTTGACCCTTGAACAAAACAGGTTTGCAATGCGTGGGTCCACTTATAATTGGACTTTTTTTGTCAATAAATATAGAATTGTTAATGCGTTTTAACTTTCTTATAATTTTCCTAATAACATTTTCTTTTCTCTAGCTTACTTTATTGCTAGACTATAATATATAATGCATATAACATACAAAATACTCTTACTTGACTGTTTATGTTATCACAAAGGCTTCTGGTCAACAGTAGACAATTAGTGGTTAAGTTTTTAGGAAGTCAACTCACAGGTGAATTTTCAACTGTGGGGGCAGAAGAAGGTATTGCTGCCCCAACCTCTCATCAGTCAAGGGTCAACTATGTATGTGAATCCACACACAGATACACACCCACACACATGCTAAGGAAATCCTGCTATTCTAATACTATTTATTGTCTCCTTTCAAAAATTAAGTTTGAAGTCATATGTTTAAAAGCATTCTTTCTATTGTGGAATATAATTTATAAATAATTATAAAACATATCTTTATGGAATAAATTCACACCTCAGAAGCCTACTATAGATTCCTTCTCAGTCATAATCATTTCTCTACTCCAAGAAGTATTCAATAGCATACCTTTATAAAAATATTCTCTTATTTTTATGTATACTTTATCACTTATATGCATTTCCCTAAACAATATGGTATATTTTGCTTTTTGTTCTTTATTTAATGATATTATAATAAGTGTAATTATGAATGAAATTTCCGGTACATAGTATAATATCATTTGACTATGTGACAAGTTTTTATTCATCCTATTATGGATAACATGAATTTTCCGTCCTTTGCTATCATAAACCGAACTGCTCTAATCATTCTTATATGTCTATATCCTGTATAAAACAGTGTGGGTTTTTCTAGGGTGTATAATATGGGCCAAATTGCTATAACATAGGGCATGCCTATTTTCCACTTTATTAGGAATGGCAAAATATTTTTCAAATAAATTAGACCAACCACATCATGCTTAGTCGTCTTTGAAAACTTTTTACTTTAATAGATACTTTGTCCTTTGTGTTTCTATTTCTTTAGCTGGGAATATTGTTTTTTTCCCTTTATTTATGATTACATATTATGCTACAGTGAATTTCTTTGTAATTTATACACTGTGCCAAAATTTCTATTTTTTCCCTGTAATCAATTCTTAGATTTTATATTATTTTGATCAAGAGTTTGACCGGTTTTGTGATTCTTAATATATATCCATATTCCTTATCCATCTAATGAAGCATAGTGCTGTCATTGTCAATTGTACAATAACTTCAGAGAAGAAATTGATTTGGCAGAATCAAATCAAATATACCATGTATATAGCATGTATATACCATGTATATATATTTTTCTTTTGTATATCAGCCATTTCTTATAAACTGGGGTGTTTCCCAGTTTCCCAGAATAGGAGAAATGCTTTTTCTACTCAAATTCTTTTCTTTAGGACATTGAAATTATGTTAGTCTGAAAACACTTTTTTTAAATGTACATTTCTGGGACTATCTTTTATTCAAAAAAAAGAATCATATTAAAACTTCTAAGAATCCTGTTCTAATGTAAAGAAGAGTCAAGTGTTTCTGCTTTTATGCCTACAGCTAAGCAAAGCAATAAAGGTAAAACATGTTTATATAAATAATCACAACATTTTTAAGTGAACTTTTAGGGTTGTGAAAACAAGTATACCTGGAAAAAAATGCAAGTTTAAATAATTCTTAAAAAAAAAAAGTCCTCCTATATATATATATATATATCAAATCTGCAATGGTTACTCTTAAACATATTTTAAAAGTTTTTTTTATAGCCACATATATTTTCTATGAAATTCCCTCAGATTTTATTTAAAAATATATTTCCTTTTGGATGCAGTTATTTTTCAAGGGTTAACCATGCAGAAAAGTAAGTGGTGAATCAAGAATAACCACGCTGGGGGGCACCTGGGTGGCTCAGTGGTTTAAAGCCTCTGCCTTCAGCTCAGGTCATGGTCCCAGAGTCCTGGGATGGAGCCCCGCATTGGGCTCTCTGCTCAGTGGGGAGCCTGCTTCCTTCTCTCTCTTTCTGCTTGCCTCTCTGCCTACTTGTGATCTGTCTGTCAAATAAATAAATAAAAATCTTTAAAAAAAAAGAAAAAGAATTACCACGCTGGGAATTAACCTCTAAGGGAAAGTAAAATCTCCTGAGACTGTACAAGACGGAATGGAACTAATGCCAGTCATTTTATTTGGACTGAATTGCCTACAACTAGACCCGAGTTAACCAGAGCTCTCAATTTCTTTATTCCCCCTGCCCCCCTTTAGTAGTGGTTTGACTGATTTGATTTCAAGTAGCCTGGGGTTTTAAGAAACAAAATCCTCCCCCATTAAAACTGCATGGTGTTTATGACCACCACAGGGATGGTTTAAAAAACAATGAAAAAAGTTGACTTATGAAAAATAAAGCTGGCTAATGACAGCAAATGGGCTTAATTTGAAAACCACAGGTGCCTCTTTTATAAGCTTTTGTTGAGCTCTTGCCCATAGCATGTTTATATGACATGGATCAAGCTGAAATCTTTGCTGTGGCCAGCTTTAAATGGGAAACATTTGGTTCCACCTCTATTTACAGTTGAGACCACATATGATGTCATAAAAATGATAAAACCCATAAAAGCTTGTTTCTGCCTTGAAGAATATTGCATCTGCTTCATTATTTATGGAATTTAAGGAAAATGATATCAATTAATGTCCTAACGAAGAACTTCTTTGTTACACATTTTAATTAAAAATAAAAAGGCTTTACTCTATAGTTCATATTATTTTACTTTTAGAAACCTACAATATGAGAAGTATTAAGATATATTTAGTGAAGACATTTTTGTTTAAAAAAAAGAAATTTTGGTCACTGTGCAGATCATATGCTTATACATAAGATGTATATGATTTTATATACTAGAACCTGAAATGTTCCCTCAGGTATGTATATACATTTTTCATACTTAACATTTCATTTGCAAATTTTTTTTCCTTTAACTTGGTTATTTAGTGATATTCATCTCTTTAGTGATAGAGCATTTCTTGCTATCAGGACCCTGTAGTCACAGAAGGAATGAGAATACCTATTTTTTTCTTTGTCTAACTCCTGACACATATATTTTCTTGATATATTTTTTGTGGATGTGATAAGCTTTCAAATCTCCTTAGTCTAGGTACTTAGAGTTTAGGTTAGTTCCTTGGGGTCCTTGTATTTCTAAATCAAGCAGGCATCTAATCTTCTTGTCCTTGGGTTATAATCAGAGATTTGGAACATAATCACTTAAAGAGAATCAAGGAAGAAGTCAATGAGTCCCATAGATTACTCTCTTGAAATTAACCCAAGAAATTACAGAGCACAGCCCAACTTACATATTAAGTGTTGCCAATTACTTTTCAATACAAACACTCTATCATAAACAAATCACCTAAAATTCACTAAGTAGCACAATTTCAGGTACCATATTGAAACTGTTCATAAATTGGAAATAGTTATGAAATCCCACATATAATTAGAGGTGTGCATCTATTTGCTTTTTATATTTATCAGGGAAAAATCCATGTAAGCTATTTTGGTTTGGTGATCTTTTTATATTAGTTTTACAGTTATGTTTGGACAGCATATGTTATATTGCAGAATGAGACCTCCAGGTTCTTCATCTGTTAAATCATGCTGACACATCCTCTCTTAGAGAGTTCTTGGTGGAATTGCAAGGACTCAATAAATTATCTTGTTATTGCATTAATCTATAAATTTATAGCATTTCTTGTCAGAAAAAAATCACTCTATTTTGCAAAAATATTTTTTTAAATCAATGATTACTAATTACATGAGCTTTGGCCTTCATGTGCAAGTCTAATATGTGCAGATATTGGTAACAACTGTATGACACAGATTTTACTATCTTTCCAGGAAAACTCCACAGAACTTTATTTCCATCAAAAGATATTTCCATCCTCATTATTTTATGTTTCTAACATGGACAATCCTGATTATTGAAGAAAGATAAATAGGAGATTTTCCCATTATCATGATTAATCACTATCTGAATGCAGTAAATAGAGTTTATTTAGTGCCTCCTACATTGCAAATGTTGTGCTCTTGTATAATAACCACATTATTTCCAACCCCTACAACACAAATATTATCCTAATTTTTGATATGATAAAGATGGGAAGCGAGGAGGTTAGGTAATTTGTCCAAAGTGACCAAAACATGAACTGAATACAAGTGTGTTTGACTTCTGCTTTCCTGATTTTTCTAGAAACATTTTCATCATCTTTCTTTGAGGTTGGCTCAACTAGCCAATTGATATGGTAGACATCTAAGCCTAGAACTAGTTCACCTGCATTTGTATATCTATTCTGTACTGCTGCTGCTGCCTCCTGACAGAGCATGGGAGAAGAGTGAGGCACAAACAAGTCAGCTGCAAGAGAAAGGGCGCAGGGAGTCACAGTAGAAAAGACTGTTGCCCCAAACAACTCCTCAGTCTCATATTTGTTAGAAAGTGGGTAACAATCAACAAAGTCAGAGGAGATTACACACTGATCATGAATCTTGTACATACATAAGAAAGTCAAAACATGTCTGATCATATAGTCCATGACCTATAGCGAGCAAGTCCAAATGAAAGGATTGTCTGACTCACTGCAGGTGCCCTCCTGGGAAAGGAGATAACAGAAAAATGAAGCAGGCGGTGTTCAGTCCTGAGCGGGCCGGGCATCCCTGGCTGCTGGGCTTCAAGGACATATATCGTCCTCTCCCCCAGAGGCCTGTTGCCAGTACATGTTTTTCTTAAGGCTATATCTAAGCATGCTTGGTAACCAGTATAATTCCTCATAAGTTATATTTTAAGCAGTACGTTGTTCTGAGGGATGGTTACAACTGCCTTTGCTATAGAATATTCATTTGACTCATTTTATTCTTTTCTTAGGATATGGCTGTCAGCAGCAGAGATTAAAAGCTTTGCTCAGCAACGACAATTTTTTTTTAGCCATGGCTATAAGATACGTTGCTATTACTTCATTCTCCTTTAAAGTTAAGTGTAGAAAATTGAACTGCACAAACATTACAGCATAGCTAAGACTTTAAATGTATCTAATAGAAATGACATTTGATAGTTCATTTGCCACTGAATTATAGAAATTGAGAAGTCGAAGGGTCATCATAAACTAGTTTAAACTCAAAATTGAGGCCCAGAGGATTTTCAAAGAACCAGAACTACACTATAGGTCTTACATGTGTAAATGGGATCTACCTAGAAGATTGAGATAAATGTCCTAATGCACTAAAATCTGGGCTGAATGCAAGGTTCATTTGTTCTTTCAGTAATCACTAAAGGCCTCCTCCGTGTCTCAGATGTTCTTTCAGGCTCTAGAAACAAATGGTGAATAAAATAGAAAAGGTTCCTGCTCTTCTAGAGCTTGTTCTTTAGTGAAAGAGAAAACAGTTGATAAACCAGAGAACAAATAAATGAAAATACACTTCAGACTTTGACAAATGCAATAATGAGCAAAGTGCCTAGAGACTGAAGTGTGTGAGTGTGTGAGTGTGTGTGTGTGTGTGTGTGTGTATGTGTGTATTTAGGAAGGTGTATGTAGAATACTTTAGGGAAAACCACCTGGAGGATATGACATGAAAACTGAGACCTCTTTGCAAAGGTAATATTTGAGACTCATTTATAATAACAAGAAGACTGCATGAAAATCTGGCATCAGAGTATTTCAGAAAGTGCAAAGGCCCCAAGGTCTAAAAAAGTTTGGAAAGTTTGAGTAAATAGAATTAAGGTCAATATGGTTAAAAGATAGCACAAAAGAAGCTTAAAATTCTCTACATAGAAGGAGCCTGAGGAATAAATCTGGAAGTAGAGTTGGGAGATTATCTTAAGACTTGTAAACACACTATTTTTAGTTTGACTGCAAGTTTATTTGGGATAACTTTGGGAAGACAGACAAAATTGCAGGGATCTTAAATCACCCACTTTGGCATTCAGAAACAGACAGCATGGGGGATCTGTCAGTGGAGGTCAGATCACGTATGCCTGGTTAAATCATGCTAGATAGTTTACATTAAGTGATATGATATGTTTTACAATTTTCAAGGATCAGTATGACTGCCATGTAAAGAATGGGAGGGGAAATCTTTCTATTAAAAGATTAATGCTTATGTTTTGCTCAATCATTTACTTAATACCAAGTTCCTATCATGAGCCAAACACTCTTCGAGGCACTGAGGAAATAGTAGTGACAACAAAATGAGGACAGAAAGACAAAAATAAATAACACAAATATCAGATGGTGGTAAGTGCTTCATTCCAAACATAAGGAAGGATAATAGGAAAGAAAGCGAAGTGCTACTAGCATGTCTTGCTAATTTATGCAAGTGTTTGGGGAAGACATCACTGATTATGTTATTTGAACACAAACTAGTATGCAATAAAGTAGCAAGGAAGGTCGATATTTATCAGAGGGACATTCAACTCTAAGTACAAAGGCAGTGGGGCAAATTTTTTAATGTATTTTTTCCTTTATTTTGCCAAAAAAATACAAAAGAAGAGTCAGAATTTTGGCCTTCTATACCTGGCATATCTGTTTATTAAATATACAAATATAAGTATAATTATAATATAAATTCAATATATTTTGCAAAATCTTTAGTCACTATGTATTACAGCATCTGGTAGACTTCAAAAAAGACACTACCATTTAGAAAGTGGAAGAATAAGAGATCTACAGTAGTAATTCCCAAACCTGCAGGATAAATATTTTCTTGTACCTCTGCCCTAGAGATGAGAAATGGTTCTTGTTTAGGACACAATCATGTATCTCCTTTAGCTCTTCAGTCCATTGTTTTTCATGGTTCTTGGCTTCTCTTTCTGGGAATTCCTTCTTTTCCCACTACCCACCCTGACCTCATCTAAGGAATTTACTGAAGAATATGCTCTCTTTAAAGGTTAAATAATATTCTGCCTATAAATGTTTGGGGTTTCAAAATTCATCTTTGAAGATTGAATATTTGTCAATAATTTACTTTTACCAGATTGCATTAAAAACCTAGTTTTATTACTCATGCATCAAGTCTATGATTAATTTGATATTTCTGTTTTTATTATAAAGGAAGATATTTTTTCTTCATAAATATTTAAGATTAAATTAACAGGCACAGTGAACACAAAGAATCAGACACATTTCATGTGTTCCCCCCCCCAATTCTACTGAAGACATCAATAATATCAAAAGTTACAGCATTGCTTAAGTGCTGGTTGTATGGTAATGGTTGTGTTTGTTGCACTCTAGCAGCAGGGAAGGCTATCAATCTAGCACTGCAGATAAGAGATTTTTACAGATAGTATTTTTTCTTGTAAGCTCAAATAATAGAGAGTCATTAGCCTGAGGAGGAAAGGTGTTCTAAAAAAGAATGTGTAAGAGCAGAGAGTCCCTACAAATTGACACTCATCTGGGAAAAGGCAAGTGACCTTTCATGGCTGGAATATAGCCTAACTACTTGTAAGTGAGAGGAAGAGTTTAGCTGACATAGGTATGTTAAGTAATTTGGATTTTATCTCGAGGATAAGAGGTAAGACAATGATGTGTTCAACATAGGGATCAAGTTTAGGAATAAGTAAAGGATTTGCAGGTACTAAAAAAAGTAAGGAGTGGTGATATTGGAGGCCGAAAGAAAAAGCAAAAATCTAGAAATGTTGAAGGGCTGAATTTAAATGGTGACTATAGGGCAGTGTGGAGAAAGTTTGAGAAGGGATGAGGGGGAATTGAAAGGGGGGGAAGCAAACCACAAAAGACTCATAACTATAGAGAGCAAACCAAGAGTTGATGGAGGGAGGTGGGTGGGGGGATGGACTAAAAGGGTGATGGACATTAAGGTGGGGATTTGTGGTGATGAGTACTGGGTGTCATATGTAAGTGATGAATCATTAAATTCTATACCTGAAACCAATTTTACCATATATATTAGCTAACTGGAATGTAAATGAAAACTTGAAATAAAGCAGTGAAATAAAGAGAGCTCAGAGAGATTCTTGACAGGATGAGGGAAACAGAACTGGAGAATAGTTCTCAGTTCTTATTTTATACAGGATATTTGAAGAGGAGGCACTGATTCTGTGTATGTGATGAGATTATCTGTGCTGGGACAGTGGTCTTGGTTTTACCCAATTGGATAGTTAATATATATATGGATATGTATATCTGAGGCTCAAAGAAAGAGAACAACCTATATGTAGGAAAAGGAAAAGGTTCAGTAAACTTGGCCAGTAGGAAATAATTGATTTTCTTAGGGGGAATAATTCCAGCACAATGTATTTATACAGATTCCTGAGGACTGAGATGGAAATGTAAAGCAAGAAAGTGGAGGTCATAGAACATGAGGCTAGTATTTATTACACTTGATAATGAAAGAAAGGTATTGGGGCAAAATTGAGATTGTTCATTAATATCTGGAGAGACTCTAGAATTCTATTTGGCAAGTGCTGAGAGATGGCTGGGTGGTGGAAAGTAGGATGATAGATTGAGAAGGGATACTTGTCTGAACAAGTCCCTAAGGGAATGCCATGGATTCAAAAAGGGAGAAATTGGAATCAAGTGAAGCAGCAAAAGGTGATTCTACTTCTTTTGAAAAGGAAGTAGAAAGAGTATTTATGAAAATATACTTGGTGATTATTTCTAGGACTTTAAGTGGTAAAATTAAAGTTTTGTAGTTTTCAATTTTTCTAAATATTTGCTCTTTGTTTGATATGCAAAGATTTAGACTGCAGAGCTAAACAGCAATATGAATTCTCCAGAAAACTCATGATTAGAAAGAGCAGAAACAAATAAGTGTTGGTTGGTTATATTAAATCAATTATCCTGTCTCAGAATAGGACTGAAAATAATTACTTTGAGGAATTCCACTCTGACCTCAGAGAGCACAATGTGATTGCTACATTTAGCCTGTATTTTATGTATTGACAGGCTGATCTCCTTGAGGTTATAAGTTCTCAGTTGTGATTTATGTAGAATAATAATTTGATCTGTTTTAATAACTTATCTCTAAGTAGCAAGTACAAAGTGATACTTCAGCACAAAAAGCAGAAATGTTAGTTTTTGCTCTATATTAAAATATACATCCAGCAAATAAGTTGTAATTTGATTTTTTGAAATGATTCTTCTTGGAAGCAGCCTTGCTTAGTAGATTACACAGCAACAATGACACTACTAATAAACAGTGTAAATAAGTGTACCTGTTTGTTACCTCCAAATTGATATACTCTAACCCTCATAACCAAATAGAAATAAATAGAAAAAACAGACATCAATCATATCAATCATATATTATAAATGGCAACAGTTTAAAAATACTATCATATGGGGGTTTCTGGGTAGCTCAGTCAGTTGGGCTTCTGCCTTCAACTTAGGTCATGATCCCAGGGTCCAGCATAGGCCTTCCTGTTTGGCAGGGAGCCTGTTTCTCCCTCTCCCTCTGCCACTTCCCCTGTTTGTGTTCTCTCTGTGAAATAAATAAATAAAATCTTAAAAATATTATCATATGAACCAAAGGGTTTAATCAACAAATGTGGGCTTCTTGATACCTACGGGTATATGGGTGTGTGTGGGTTAAGGGGGAGAGAGAGAAGAGGCTGGAGGGAAGGCACAGGAACCAGGGATGGACAGTTTAGTCTCCGAGGCTGGAAAGACTTCTGCTACTCTTGATTGCTTCTGAGATTAGCACTCCAGATAATGTACCTGCTTCATTCCTCAGGGCTGGTCTTCTGTATAGCTATGAACACTAGTCTTATTCTAAAATGACTAACTGCTCAAGTTATGTGACTGTTTTGCTCTCTGAAGTATGTCTTCTTTCCTTATGATGCAAAAATTCCTTTAGCAGAAGAAAAGTTAAAAACTCTTTTCTTATAAATGAGAGTTAACTGACTTAAAATGCAAGTATGCCTAGGAACGACAGCACTTTGAATATGACATAGTTTTATTATAGACAATAACCACAAGTGGCTGATTGGTATTAGCTTTCTTTTCTTTTGAAGCTTAAAGTCTATGGGGTGAGAGGCAGACGTTATGTATATTGGGGGTGAGAGGCAGACATATGTATATTGGGTTCATGAACTGAGGAATAACTGAATAAAGGAAGGGTTTAGAATTACAATAGACATTATTCACACTCAGTTGCACCTGTCTTCCTGTAAAAATCCAGGAGAAATCCAAATTTGAAAATATTCTTCCCTTCTAGGAGCAAAAACAAATAAAAAAGAAATCTTTAGTCGATGTAAAAGTTTTTTGCTTTTTTTTTAAACTAGTCTCACTTCATATGAAGACATTTTGATCCCAGTGATTTGTCAGTGTACAAAAGAATTTGTTGTAAAAATTTCATCCTAAAACCATATTTCATTTTGCATACCTAATGAAATCAAAGTAAGTAGTAAATACATTGGAACTTTTGTCCCTCTGTCAGCATAATAGGCCTTTTCATATTTTCTAATGCTTCACACATTGACTATTAATAATAGTTATTTGCAAGTGAAGAACATACTATTTCAAATGACCACAATTTGAAATGCAAATATAATTCCCTAATGTATAATAGCAGACACTTTAATGTTAGGGCTGTCTCTGACTTCTATTTCCTTGTCTTGCTAGTTGTGAGACTTTGGGCAACTTAGAGCTTCCAAGCTTCCTTTTCCATACATATTTACTGACCACTTTGTGCAGTGAATATCAAATGATAAGCAGCATATGTGGCACATAGTAAATGCTCAGTAAATGGTAGTGAAGAAGAAGCCTGCCAATGATAAAGCAGAGAGTTGCATACGTTTTAATAAATAGAATAGTATTTGTTATCTATCAGTATCATTTGGAGAAGGGTTTTTTCCCTTGGATTCAAAATAGGCTTGAAAGAATAAGTGCAAAGACAGCTATTTTTTATTTTATATCTGCATAATATGTATATATCATGGCACACATTTACTAGCAATAGAAAATTCTATTTTAGTACTTTCAAGTAGTTTTTTTTAGTTTTAACTAAGATAACATCTTTGTCATAAAACTATTTTATGGTGGAAAAAACCCTCATTTTTGCACATTACTGTATTTTCTAATAAGTAGTGGTAGAGGATTGGAAAGAATTCACAGTCCTAGGCTTCTGGAAATGAGTAAAGTTGGTAACAAAGACCATCATGAGTATTAGGTAGACAGGATTTGGATCAGTCTAGTGGGTATTTGGGGAGCCAAGAATAAATGTGCCTGACATCCTCTGTGTCTGTCGTTGGTCAGCTCTAGGTCCTGATTTGTATCCAGTAAACAGTAATTCAACTTTCTAGGTATAGGAAGTGGAAAGATTTCAAGAGATTTTTGATTCTTGTTTTCATAGAATCTACCTACTCTGATATGAAAACCAGACATATATTATCTTCGCAAAACGAAAACCTATTGTTTTGAAATACCTTTAGAAAATAAGCTAATTAACACACACACACACACACACACACACACACACACACACATTCACCACTGTTGCAAGGAAAAGGCTTCCCATATAATCAGTGAGGGAGAGAACACGAGCGGGGAAGGAGGGAAGGGGAGAGGGAGAAGCAGGCTTCTTGCTGAGCAGGGAGCCAGAGGTGGGGCTTAATCCCAGGACCCTGGGGTCATGGCCTGAGCCAAAGGCAGATGCTTAACTGACTGAGCCTTCCAGGTGCCCTGATTTTATGCTCTTATTCTATTTTCAGTGACAGTAGGTAACCAGTTTTATAAAACCATCCAATAGGTCTTCTTATATTTTGCTTCCTTATAAAGGGAAATCCTTGCAGTGCAAATAAATATGTGTGCATATATATATCTATATATATAGATATATAGATATAGATATAGATATATTTTTTTTTAATAAAGAAGTTTATAGAAACTTCTATGAGTCTATAGAGACTCATTCTCAGTGGGACATTCAGTTTGAGATTTATTTCCTAGTATCAGTAACATGTACTGGGAGACGCTTCACTGCTCAGGACCAAAAGTACAACAGTTTATCATAGTGTGGTTCTTGAAATTGAAAAAAGAACTTGAAATCAACTACAAGTCACGTCACTTCCTAGGTAAATTACTAGGTAAATTTTGTTAAGTTTCCTAGTCAGTATAAATCATTTTTTTGTCACATGTAAAAGAAGTGTAGTAATACCTTGGTTATTATTAAAGGATACATTGTATGTAAAGCAAAAGGTAGGCACTTAACAAATGCTACTATTATTTTTTTTAATTTTCAAAAGTGTGGATTTAGTCAAAGTCCAAGACACATTTTTTCTCTTATATATCTCATCTTATTACAATAAAATAAAGTATATTGCATTTTTCTATACTCATCATCTCTTTCTTCTCTATCCAAATGCCCAAATCTCTCAGCCAGTGAATTATAGTATTTGTCTAATTCAGAGGTCAGCAAACGTTTTCTGTAAGGTCCAGAAGTAAATATTTTAGGCTTCTTTGACCCTGTGCTGAGTTGCAACTACTCAGCTCTGCCACTGGAGTACAAAAGTTGCTGTAGATGATGCATAAAGAGTGTGGCTGTGTTCTAATAGAACTTTACTGTCAAAACCCAACTGTGACTGTGTATGCATTTAGCTTGTGGGTCATAGTTGGCTACCCTTGATATAAATTATTGATAATCACTAAGTACTGTTATTCATATATATATATATATATATAATATGCATATAACTTGTATTTATGCACAATTAAATATTTAAAATAATACACATTTATTATTTAAAGAGAATTACTTGTTTTATCAATGGCATTATGGCATATATTAGTGTCTCTCCCTATTTTAATGTAATTAAATTAAGAAAAATTAGGAAAAATGTGATTATCAAGGTTAGGTAGATAACAAAATTTTTCACTGGACCTGCAATAAGAAATGTCTTTTATAGCATGACCTTGTATTCATTTACACATGCGCACACACACACACACTCACACACACACACACTCACACACACACACACACACACACACACGTGCCTGTGGGTTTCACCCAGATCTATTTGACACTATGCTATGTTATGCTATGCCAATCTATGCTGTACCATTTTATTATATTCTATTTCAAGCAAAAATCATGTAAAACTGGGCTTACTAAAATGATCTACTAATATACTGATCATTCATGATCTACTAATGAATTATAAATTATAGCTTAGGGGATGCTGACATAGGGATCCAAAAACTCAGTGACAGACTTCTAGTAGATTCCTACCCCACAAACATCTTCTTTCATAAAGTCTAAATAATACCACCTATCATAAAATTAGAAGTGAACCCAGATTAAAACCACTCACTAAAAATCAAAGCAATATACTCACCTGAAAGAAATATAAAAATATAAAATTTTATTATGAAAATTATTCCTCCTATATACCTCTCATTCTCATTTCCATGTTTCACTTTACAGAGGCAATCACTTTGAACTATTTTTGCTTTTGGTTATTGCTCCCATATCTCTAAGTTTATACTGCTATTTCTTTTTATTTTATTAGGTATAATTGGCATATTATATTAATTTCTGATATACAACTTAATGATTGAATATTTGTATATATTGTAAAATGATCACCACAATAAGTCTAGTTAACATCTGTCATCATATCCATCATCACACATAGTTAACAAACTTACTTTCTTGTGATGAGAACCTTTAAGGTTTATTCTGTTAACAACTTTCAAAAATACAATATAGTATTATTAATTATGGTTACTATGCTGTATATTATTCTCAGAACTTATTTATTAACTAGAAATTTGTACCTTTTTGCCTCTTCACCATTTTTCTCCACAACCCACCCCCTGACTCTGTCTTTGTCAATGAACAATCAGTCCTTTGTACCTATAAGCTTAGTGGTTTTGTTTCTTTTAGATTCTACATATAAGTGAATCATATGGTATTTCTCTCACTGTCTGACTTATTTCATTTATTATGATGGCCTCGAGGGGTTCATTCATGTTGTCACAAATGGCAAGATATCCTTCTCTTTTTTTAAAAAAGATTTTATTACTTATTTGACAGAGAGAGAGCAGCAGAGGGAGAGGGAGAAGCAGGCTCCCTGCTCAGCAGGGAGCCCAATGTGGGACTGAACCCTAGGAACCTGGGATCATGACCTGAGCTGAAGGCAAATGCTAAACCAACTGAGACATTCAGGCACCCCAAACTCTCTTTCTTTTTATGGAAGAATATTCCGTTGAATGTATATACCATATTTTCTTTATTTATTCATCCATCCATTGAACACTTAGGTTGTCTCCATGTCCTGATTCTTGCAAATAATGCTGCAATGAATCTGGAGGCACATATATCATTTTGAGTCAGTGTTTTCATTTTCTTTGGATAAATATTCAGAAATGAAACTGCTGGATCATATGTTAGTTCTATTTTTTTAATTTTTTGAGGAACCTCCATAGTGTTTTCCATAGCACTTGCACCAATTTACATTCCCACCAATATTGTACATAGGAGTTCCTTTTTCTCCATTACCTCATTAACACTTCTATTTCTTGTCTTTTTAACTATGGTCATTATAACATTCTATGGAGACGTGATCTCTCTATATTATTATTTCTTGTGTTGATTTTAGCTATTATCTAAATATTTCTTATATGGAAATCACCCATTATTATCTTCCCTGACTCCTTCTTTTCTACAGCATTAATATGGATGAAGGTAAGAATGGATATTGGGAGACAGATTGGGTTTCTTCCACAGTTTTTGTTTTCTCCTTTGATTTGTGATTGTCTTTTTTCTAATAATCTTTACTTCCGGGTGTGTTTGGGAGTGTGTGAATGTGTGTGTGTGTGTGTGTGTGTGTGTAAGCATGCATTTATTAGTCTTAAACATATTATATCAAATATTTGAATTTCATTTCCCCAAAAGTCCTCCTACTCCTAGCATGTACATCTTCTGAGTAATCTGCATGTACTTTAGGCAGTTCCTCTGGTTGATTTTGAGTTCCTATACATTCTCTCCTGAGAAGCAAATACGGTTTTCTAATCATATGTTCTTCTTTTCTTTCATATTTTCCTATTTGCTGCAGCACAGGGTAGGTGGGAGGGAGATAGCTGCATATCTGAAAATGTTTCACTCCAAACTTGCCACTTGTTTAAAACTTTTGAAACATTTAAAAAAATTATAAGTTTATTTAAAAAGTATGGCACAAACAGGCAGAGTACAAATAAATTTATACTTCTAATAAGAAGAAATTATAAATAATGTTTTTCTTCCATCTCTTCCTCCTTCTTTTATCCTTCCTTCCTTCTTTCTTTCCCTTCCTCCTTCCTTCCTTTGAGTGAATGGAAAACCATTTATCACGCTAATTGACATCAAAAGAAAGCTGGGTGGCAAACCTTATTTTAGACAAACTAGATTTTAAACCAAAGACTGTAATAAAAGATGAGTAAAGACAATATATCATAATTGAAATGTTTATCCAACAAGAAGATCTAACAATTATAAATATCTATGCCCCTAACATGGAAGCAACCAATTATATAAACCAATTAGTAACAAAATTAAAGAAACACATAGAATATAATACAATAATACTAAAGGACTTTAACATCCTCTTACTGTAATGGACAGATCATCTAAGTAGAAGATCAATAAGGAAACAAAGGCTTTGAATGACATAATGGGTGAGATGGATTTCAGATATATTCAGAATAGTACATCCGAAAACAATAGAATACACATTCTTCTCAAGTACACATGGAACATTCTCCAGAATAGATCACAACCTGGGTCACAAATCAAGTCTCAACCAGTACTAAAAGATTAGGATTATTCCCTGAATATTTTTGGTCTACAATCCTTTGAAACTAGAACTTAATCACAAGAGGAAAGTTGGAAAGAACTCAGATACATGGAAGTTAAAGAGCATCCTAGTAAAGAATGAATGGGTCAACCAGGAAATTAAAGAAGAATTTAAAAAATTCATGGAAACAAATGAAAATGAAAACACAGCCTTTCAGAACCTTTAAAATACAGCAAAGGTGGTCCTAAGAGGAAATATATAGAAATATAAACCTTTCTCAAGAAATAAGAAAAGTTCTAAATACACAACCTAACTTTACACCTAAAGGAGCTAGAGAAAGAACAGTAAATAAAGCCTAAACCCAACAGGAGAAGAGAAATAATAAAAATTAGAGCAGAAATCAATGAAATAGAAGCTACAAAAATAGTAGAACAGATCAGTAAAACTAGGAGCTCTTTCTTTGAAACTAGGAACCAGTTCTTTGAAAGAATTAATAAGATTGATAACACCCTGGCCATCTTATCAAAAAGAAAAGACAAAGAACTCAAATAAATAAAATCATGAATGAAAGAGGAGCAATCACAGCCACCACTAGAGAAATACAAACCATTATAAGAACATATTATGAGCAACTGTATGCCAACAAATTAGGCAATCTGGAAGAAATGGATGCATTTCTAGAGATGCATAAACTACCAAATCTGAAACAGGAAGAAATAGAAAACCTGAACAGACCCATAAACAGCAAAGAAATTGAAGAAGTAATAAAAAATCTCCCAACAAACAAGAGCCCAAGGCCATATTCTCAGGTGAATTCTACAAAGCATTTAAAGAAAAGTTAATGCCTATTCTTCTGAAGCTGTTTCAAAAAAATAGAAATGGGAGGAAAACTTCTAAACTTCCTATGAGGCCAGCATTACCTTCCTCCAAAAACCAGGCAAAGACCCCACTACAAAGGAAAATTACAGACCAATATCCTCGTTGAATACAGATACGAAAATACTAGCCAATAGGACCCAACTGTACATTAAAAGCATTATTCACCACAACCAAGTGGGATTTATTCCTGGGTTACAAGGGTGGTTCAACATCTGCAAATCAATCAGTGTGATACATTACATAAATAAAAGAAAGGATAAAAGCCATATGATCCTCTCAATAGATGCAGAAAAAGCATTTGACAAAGTACAGCATCTTTTCTAGATTAAAACTCTTCACAGTGTAGGGATTGAGGAAACATACCTCAAAAAATAAATCCCATTTACAAAAAGCTGACAACAAATATCATTCTCAGTGAGGAAAAAACTGAGAGCTTTTCCCCTAAGATGAGGGACATGGCAGGGACATTCAATCTCACCACTGTTGTTCAACATAATACTGGAAGTCCTAGCCTCAGCAATTAGACAATAAAAAGAAATAAAAGGCATCCAAATAGGTAAAGAAATATTCAAATCCCTCTCTTTGTAGGTGACATGATACTTTATGTGGAAAACCCAAAAGACTCCACCAAAAAATTGCTAGAACTGACACAGGAATTCAGCAGTGTGGCAGAATACAAAGTCAATGCACAGAAATCAGTTGCATTTCTATATATTAACAATGAGACAAAAGAAAGAAAAATTAAGGAGTCAATCCCATTTGCAATTGCCCTCCAAACTGGAAGATACCTAGGAATAAACCTAATCAAAGAGGTAAAATATCTGTACTCAAAAAACTATAGAACACTAATGAAACAATTGAGGAAGACACAAATGGAAAAACAATACAAGCTCATGGGTTGGAAGAACAAATACTGTTAAAATATCTACGCTACTTTGAGCAATCTACACACTCAATGCAATCCCTATCAAAATACCATCAACTTTTTCAGACAGTTGGAAAAAATAACCCTAAATTTTTAAAATTAATGCTTTTGTATTCTTTTTTTTAACCAACTGAGCCACCCAGGCGTCCCTTTTGTATTCTTTTTTTATTATGCTATTCACCATGCAGTACATCATTTGTTTTTGATGTAGTGTTCCATGATTAATTGTTTGCATATAATACCCAATGCTCCATTCAATATGTGCTCTCCTTAATACCCATCACCCGGAACCCATCCCCCCACCCCCTCCCTTCTGAAACACTGTTTGTTTCCCAGAGTCCATAGTCTATCATCGTTCATCTCCCTCTCTGATTTATCCTCCTTCATTTTTCCTTTCCTTCTCCTAATGTCCTCTATGCTATTCCATATGTTCCACATATAAGTGAAACCGTATAACTGTCTTTCTCTGCTTTACTTATTTCACTTACCATAATCTCCTCCAGTTCCATCCATTTCGATGTAAATATTGGGTATTCATCCTTTCTGATGGCTGAGTAATATTCCATTGTGTGTGTGGACCACATCTTCTTTATCCATTCATCAGTTGAAGGGCATCTCACCTCCTTCCACAGTTTGGCTATTGTGGACATTGCTGCTATGAACATCGGGGTGCATGTGCCTCTTTTTCTCACTATGTCTGTATCTTTGGGATAAATACTTAGTATTTACCTAGCAATTCCTGGGTCAAAAGGTAGCTCTATTCTTAACATCTTGAGGAAACTCCGTATTATTTTCCGGAGTTACTGTACCAGCTTGCATTCCCACCAATAGGTAAGAGGGTTCCCCTTTCTCCACATCTTTGCCAACACTTGTTGTTCCCCGTTTTGTTAGTTTTTGCCATTTTAACTAGTGTAAGGTGGTATCTCATTATGGCTTTGATTTGTATTTCCTTGATGGCTAGTGATGTTGAACATTTTTTCATGTGTCTGTTAGCCATTCATGTCTATTTGGAGAAGTGCCTGTTCATGTCTTCTGCCTTTTTGACTGGGTTATTAGTTTTTTGAGTGTTGAGTTTGAGAAGTTCTTTATAGATCTTGGATATCAGGCCTTTATCTGTAATGTCACTTGCAAATATCTTTTCCCTTTCTGTGGGTTGTTTCTTAGTTTTATTGACTGTTCCCTTTGCTATGCAGAAGCTTTTGATCTTGATGAAGTTCCAAAAGTTCATTTTTGCTTTTGTTTCACTTGCCCTTGTAGACATCTTGAAAGAAGTTACTGTGGCCAATGTCAAAGAGGCTACTGCCTATGTTCTCCTCTAGGATTTTTATGGATTCCTATCTCACATTCAGGTCTTTCATCAATTTTGAGTTTATCTTTGTATAGCATAAGGCAATGGTACAGTTTCATTCTTCTATATGTAACTGTACAATTTTCCCAGAACCACTTATTGAAGAGACTGTCTTTTTTCCATTAGATATTTTTTTCCTGGTTTGTCAAAGATTATTTGACCATAGAGTTGAGGGTCTATTTCTGGAACCTCTGTTCTGTTTCACTGATCTATGTGTCTGTATTTGTGCCAATACCATGCTGTCTTGATGATCACAGCTTTGTAATATAGCCTGAAGTCAGATAATGTGATGTTCCCAGCTTTGTTTTTCTTCTTCATCATTCTCTTGGCAATTCAGGGTCTTTTCTCTTTCCATAAAAATTTTAGGATTTTTTTGTTCTAGCTCTTTGAAAAATGCCAATGGTATTTTAATAGGGATGGCATTGAAAATGTAAATTGCTGTGGGCAGAGTAGACATTTTAACAATGTTTATTCTTCCAATTCATGAGAATGGATTGTTTTCCCAGCATTTTGTGTCTTCCTCAATTTCTTTCATAAGTGTTCTGTAGTTTCTAGAGTATAGATCTTTACCTCTTTAGTTAGGTTTATTCCTGGGTATCTTACAGTTTTTGTTGCTATTGTGAATGGAATTGATTCCTTAATTTCTCTTTCTACAGTTACATTGTTAGTGTATAGAAAAGCAACTGATTTATGTGCATTGATTTTGTATCCTGCCACATTGCTGAATTATAAAGGAGTCCAAGTAATTTGGGGGTGTAGTCCTTTTGGGTTGGCCACATAAAGTATCCTGCCATCTGCAAAGAGGGAGCATTTGACTTCTTCTTTACCAGTTTGGATGCCTTTTATTTCTTTTGTTGCCTGACTGGTGAGGCTAGGACTTCTAGTACTATGTTGAAGAATAGTGGTGAGAGTGAGCATCACTGTTCTGTTCCTCATGTTAAGGGAAAAGCTCTCAGCATTTCCCCATTGATAATTATATTTCCTGTGGGTTTTTCATAGACTGTTTTTATAATACTGAGGAATGTTTCTTCTATCCTTATACTCTGAAGAATTTTAATCAGGAATGGATATTGTATTTTGTCAAATGCTTTTTCTGCACCAATTGAGAGGATCATACAGTTTTTGTCTTTTCTTTTATTGATTTGTTTTACCAAGTTGATTGATTTGTGACTGTTGAACCACCCTTGTATCCCAGGCATAAAACCCACGTGGTCATGGTGAATAAAGCTTTTAATGTACTGTTAGATCCTATTAGCCAGGATCTTGTTGAGTATTTTGGCATCCATGGTCATCAACGATATTTGTCTGTAATTCTTTTTGATGGGGTCTTTACCTGGTTTTGGAATCAGGGTAATGCTGACCTCATAGAAGGAGTTTGGAAATTTTCCCTCTGTTTCTATTTTTTGGAACAGTTTCAGTAGAATAGGCATTTTTGTTTAGTAGAATTCCCCTGGGAAGCCATCTGGCCCTGGACTTTTTTTTTTTTTTTTTTTTTTTGATTACTGCTTCAATTGCATTACTGGTTATTGATCTATTCAGATTGTGTATTTCTTCCTGTTTCAGTCTCGGTAGTTTGTAAGTTTCCACGAAGGCATCCATTTCTCCCAGGTTGTTTAATTTGTTGACATATAGTGGCTGGTAATAATTTCTAATAATTGCTTCCATTTCCTTGGTGTTAGTTGTGATATCTCCCCATTCATTTATGATCTTATTAATTTAGGTCCTTTCTCTTCTCTTTTGGATAAGTTTGGCCAGTGGTTTATTGATCTTATTAATTCTTTCAAAGAACCAGTATCTAGTTTTGTTGATCTGTTCTACTGTTTTTTTCTGGTTTCTATTTCATTGATCTCTGCTCTAATCTTTATTATTTCTCTTCTCCTGCTTGGTTTAGGTTTTATTTGCTGTTCTTTTTCCAGGTCCTTTAGGTGTAGGGTTAGCTTGTGCATTTGGGATTTTTCTAATTTTTTGAGAAACTTGAAGATGGCAATGTATTACCCCTTTGGACCAACTTTGCAGTATCCCATAGGTTTTGGACAAATGCGTTTTCATCCTCATTGTTTTCTATGAATTGTTTAATTCTTCTTTAATTCCTTAGTTGACCCATTTACTCTTTAGCAGGATGCTCTCTTTCTTTCTTTTTTTTTTTTTTTTTTAATTTCTTTTCAGTGTAACAGAATTCATTGTTTAGGCACCACACCCAGTGCTCTATGCCATATGTGCCCTCCATAATACCCACCACCTGGCTCCCCCAACCTCCCACCCCCCGCCCCTTCAAAACCCTCAGATTGTTTTTCAGAGTCTATAGTCTCTCATGGTTCATCTCCCCTTCCAATTTCCCTCAACTCCCTTCTCCTCCCCATCTCCTTATATCCTCCATGTTATTTGTTATGCTCCACAAGTAAGTGAAACCATATGATAATTGACTCTCTCTGCTTGATTTATTTCACTCAGCATAATCTCTTCCAGTCCCATCCATGTTGATAAAAAAGTTGGGTATTCATCCTTTCTGATGGAGGCATAATACTCCATAGTGTATATGGACCACATCTTCCTTATCCATTCGTCCGTTGAAGAGCATCTTGGTTCTTTCCACAGTTTGGTGACTGTGGCCATAGCTGCTATAAACATTGGGGTACAGATGGCCCTTCTTTTCACTCCATCTGTATCTTTGAGGTAAATACACAGTAGTGCAATTGCAGGGTCATAGGGAAGCTCTATTTTTAATTTCTTGAGGAATCTCCACACTGTTCTCCAAAGTGGCTGCATGAACTTGCATTCCCACCAACAGTGTAAGAGGGTTCCTCTTTCTCCACATCCTCTCCAACACATGTGGTCTCCTGTCTTGCTAATTTTGGCCATTCTAACTGGTATAAGGTGGTATCTCAAAGTCGTTTTAATTTGAATCTCCCTGATGGCTAGTGAGGATGAACATTTTTTCATGTGTCTGATAGCCATTTGTATGTCTTCATTGGAGAAATGTCTGTTCATATCTTCTGCCCATTTTTTGATATGATTGTCTGTTTTGTGTGTGTTGAGTTTGAGGAGTTCTTTATAGATCCTGGATATCAACCTTTTGTCTGTACTGTCATTTGCAAATATCTTCTCCCATTCCTTGGGTTGCCTTTTTGTTTTGTTGACTGTTTCCTTTGCTGTGCAGAAGCTTTTGATCTTGATGAAGTCCCAAAAGTTCATTTTCGCTTTTGTTTCCTTTGCCTGTGGAGACATATCTTGAAAGAAGTTGCTGTGGCCAATGTCAAAGAGGTTACTCCCTATGTTCTCTAGGATTCTGATGGATTACTGTCTCACGTTGAGGTATTTTATCCATTTCGAGTTTATTTTTGTGTACAGTGTAAGAGAATGGTCGAGTTTCATTCTTCTACATATAGTTGTCCAATTTTCCCAGCACCATTATTGAAGAGACTGTCTTTTTTCCACTGTATATTTTTTCCTGCTTTCTCGAAGATTATTTGACCATAGATTTGAGGGTCCATATCTGGGCTCTCTACTCTGTTCCACTGGTCTATGTGTCTGTTTTTATGCCAGTAGCATGCTGTCTTGGTGATCACAGCTTTGTAGTAATGCTTGAAATCAGGTAACATGATGCTCCCAGCTTTGTTTTTCTTTTTCAACATTTCCTTAGCAATTCGGGGTCTCTTCTGATTCCATACAAATTTCAGGATTATTTGCTCCAGCTCTTTGAAAAATACCAGTGGAATTTTGTTCAGAATGGCATTAAAAATACAGATTGCTCTAGGCAGTATAGACATTTTAACAATGTTTATTCTTCCAATCCAAGAGCATGGAATGGTCTTCCATCTTTTTGTGTCTTCTTCAATCTCATTCATGAGTGTTCTGTAATTCCTCAAGTACAGATCCTTTACCTCTTTGGTTAAGTTTATTCCTAGGTATCTTATGGTTCTTGGTGCTATAGTAAATGGAATCGATTCTCTAATTTCCCTTTCTATATTTTCGTTGTTAGTGTATAAGAAAGCAACTGATTTCTGTACATTGATTTTGTATCCTGCCACATTACTGAATTGCTATATGAGTTCTAGTAGTTTGGGGGTGGAGTCTTTTGGGTCTTCCATATAAAGTATCATGTCATCTGTGAAGAGAGAGAGTTTGACTTCTTCATTGCCAATTTGGATACCTTTTATTTCTCTTTGTTGTCTGATTGCTGTTGCTAGGACTTCTAATACTATGTTGAACAAGAATGGTGAGAGTGGGCATCCTTGTTGTGTTCCTGATCTTAATGGGAAGGCTGTGAGCTTTTTCCCACTGTGGATGATATTTGCTGTGGGTTTTTCATAGATAGATTTTATGAAGTTCAGGAATGTTCCTTCTATCCTTATACTTTGAAGGGTTTTAATCAGGAACAGATGCTGGATTTTGTCAGATGCTTTTTCTGCATCAATTGAGAGGACCATGTGGTTCTTCTCTCTTATCGATTTGTTCTATCACACTGATTGATTTGCGAATGTTGAACCATCCTTGTAATCTCCAGGCATGAATCCCACCTGGTCATGGTGGATAATTTTTTTTAATGTGCTGTTGGATCCTATTTGCTAGGATCTTGTTGAGAATCTTAGCATCCATATTCATCAGTGATATTGGTCTGAAATTCTCCTTTTTGGTGGGGTCTTTGCCTGGTTTGGGGATCAGGATAATGCTGGCTTCATAAAAAGAGTCTGAAAATTTTACTTCTGTTTCAATTTATTGGAACAGCTTCAGGAGAACAGGTGTTATTTCTTCTTTGAAAGTTTGATAGAATTCCCCAGGGAATCCATCAGGTCCCGGGCTCTTGTGTTTTGGGAGTTTTTGGATCACTGCTTCAATCTCGTTACTAAATACCAGTCTATTCAGGTTGTCAATTTTTTCCTGGTTCAATTTTAGGAGTTTATAAGTTTCTGGGAATGCATCCATTTCATCTAGGTTGCTTAACTTATTGGCGTATAGCTGTTGATAATAACCCTGTTGATTATTTCTATTTCCTTGGTGTTTGTTGTGATCTCTCCCTTTTTGTTCATAATTTTATTAATTTTAACTTTCTCTCTTTTCTTTTGGATTAGTGTGGCCAATAGTTTATCGATCTTATTGATTCTTTCAAAAAACCAGCTTCTAGTTTCATTGATATGTTCTACTGAATCTCTAGTTTCTATCTCATTGAGCTTTGCTCTAATCTTGATTATTTCCCTTCTTGTGTGTGGAGTTGGCTTAATTTGTTGTTGATTCTCCAGTTCTTTAAGGTGTAGAGACAGCTGGTGTATTCTGGATTTTTCAATTTTTTAAAGGGAGGCTTGGGTGGTTATGTATTGCCCCCTGAGGACTGCCTTTGCCATATCCCATAGGTTTTGGGCCAAAATGTCTTCATTCTCATTGATTTCCATGAATTGTTTAAGTTCTTCTTTGATCTCCTGGTTGATCCAAGCATTCTTAAGCAAGGTGGTCTTTAGCTTCCAGGTGTTTGAGTTCCTTCCAAACTTTTCCTTGTGATTGAGCTCCAGTTTCAAAGCATTGTGAGAATATGCAGGCCATAATCTCAGTCTTTTGGTATCGGTTTGAGCCCTGATTTGTCACCCAGTATGTGGTTTATTCTGGAGAAGGTTCCATGTGCACTTGAGAAGAATGAGTATTCTGTTGTTTTAGGGTGGAATGTTCTGTATATATCTATGAGGTCCATCTGGTCCAATATGTCATTCGCTGTTCTTGTTTCTTTATTGATTTTCTGCTTGGATGATCTGTCTATTACTGAGAGAGGCGTGTTGAGATCTCCTACTATAAATGTATTCATATCGATATGACTCTTTATCTTGATTAATAGTTTTCTTATGTAATTGACTGTTCCTATATTGGGGGCATAAATATTTACAATTGTTAGATCATCTTGGTGGATAGTGTCTTTAAGAATTATGTAGTGTCCTTCTCTGTATCTCTGACTACAGTCTTTAGTTTAAAATCTAATTTATCTGATATGAGAATCACTACCCCGGCCTTCTTTTGAGGCCCACTGGCAAGAAAGATGCTTCTCCATCCCTTCACTTTCAGTCTGGGTGTATCCTTAGGTTCGAAATGGGTCTCTTGTAGACAGTATATGGATAGGTCCTGTCGTTTTATCCAATCGGCAACCTGTGTCATTTTATGGGCACATTTAGGCCATTCACATTGAGAGTGATTATTGAGAGATAAGTTTTTACTGACATCGTGTTACCTTTGAAATCTTTCTTTCTGTAGATTGTCTCCATATATTTCTGATCAATGATACTCTTAGGATTTTCCCTCTTTTATATAACCCCCCTTAATATTTCTTGCAGTGTCAGCTTGGTGGTCGCATACTCTTTTAAGCCTTGCCGGTCTTGGAAACTCTTTATTTCTCCATCCATTTTGAATGTCAGTCTTGCTGGATAAAGTATTCTTGCCTGCATATTCTTCTCATTTAGTGCCCTGAATACGTCTTGCCAGTCCTTTCTGGCTTGCCTGGTTTTTGTGGACAGGTCTGACATTATTCTGATGGGCTTTCCTCTGTACGTAAGGAGCTTCTTTGTCCTAGCTGCTTTCAAGAGAGTCTCTCTACAGTTATGATTCCTCATTCTCACTATTAGGTGCCTCAAGGACTTTCAAGATTCTATAATCTTGGGGGGAGACTGTTCTGCCTCTAGTACATGAACACTGGTTCCATTTGTGAGACTGGGAAAATTTTCATGGAGAATTTGTTCCATTATATCTTCTAAACTTCTTTCTTTCTCCTCCCCTTCAGGGATTCCAATAATTCTGACATTGGAATGTTTCATGGTGTCATTTATTTCCCTAATTCTGTTTTCATCGCTTCTAAGCTGTTTGTTCCAGGCTTCCTCCTGATTCTTTCTCTCTATCTGTTTGTCCTCCGGATCACTAATTCTACCTTTTGTCTCAGTTACCCTAGCTTTTAGAGAATTTAGATTAGATTGGAACTCATTGAGAACATTGTGAACATCATCCCTGGTGGCTTTCAGTTCTGTCCTAATCAATTCCATTTTGTCATCCATGGCTTTCTCCAGCCTAGGTATTGCCTGGGTAATTGTTAGCCTGAATTCCCTTTCTGGCATGTTGTCTGTGTTGATAGTCATTAGCTCTGTTGCAGAAGGCCCAGCCTCTGAATTTTTCTTATGTTGGGCATTCCTCCTCCTAGTCATTTTGGTGAGAGATGGCTGAATGGAAGTAGCTGAATGTGTCGACCATGGTGCAGCCATGGTGCACCCTGGACGCTTCTGAGCAATCAAGAGTCCCCACCCAAATGAAAGAAAAAAGAAAGAGCGAAAAAAGAAAAAAAAAGAGAGAGAGAGAGAAAAAAAAAGAAAGATAAAAGAGAAGGTCCATCCCAAATGGGCCCCAAGGTAAGATTTATGAAGTATACAAACAAAAACAGACAAACAAAAAGACTGATAAAAGTAGATGACAAGAGAAAAAAAAATATATATCTATATATAAAGACAAAACAAAAAAAAGAACCTCATCAAAAAGAACCCCAAGTATAAGATTTATATACTATCAGGACAAACACAGATACACAGAAACACTAAGATAGAGGGGGATTAAAAATTGGTTTACCTATAGGGGTAGCATTGATTGGGGAAAGGGGATTACCTTGAAGTTTAACTTTATGTGAATATTAAAAAATAAAAATAAAAAAAGAATAAGCTAAACTAAACTAAAATTAAAATTAAAAAAATAGAAAAGCAAAAGAAAAACACAGGTATATGTATCAAAAAGTTCAGGTTAAAAGGTTATTATGGAATTTGATGTACTGAACATCTCACTGTGATGGTAACTAGGTTAAAAAATTATCTATAAAAAAGATGAACCAGAATAGTGGGAATGAATTAAAAAATAAAGGTTATATCTATGAAGTAGTGGTTGTTGTTCTCTTGTTTTTTTTTTTTTTTTTTTTGGTTGGCTTTCTGGGGTAAGGGCCTGCCCCGTGGGTTTTCAGTCAATGATGTTCCCTGAGTTAAGTCCTCCCACCCCCATCAAGGGGGTGGGCTCTGAGGAAACCGGTTTTTTAGGCTTTTGTTCTCTGGAGGTTTTGTTTGTTTTGTTTTGTTTTTGTTCATTTGTTTTCTCTCACCTTGTTGGCTTTGGATGGTTTTTGGAGGTTTAGAGGAAGGCAAACTGCACTCCGACCTCCCTCTCAGAGAGAAGCCTCAGTCTGTTCCCCTCTGGGTGCTCCAGAGCACATAAATTCCCCCTTGGCCGCTGGCAGAGCACGTCCCCAGTCACAGTCCCTGGGGTCACAGGAACTCCTGCTTGTACCTGAAACCATGACAGCGGCGGCTGTCTGGGCAGCTCGGGACCACCAGTGAGGTCCCAAGCAGTGATCGCACACTGAGATTTTCCTGCTGGCCCGGGATGGGAGCGCTCAGACTCTCCGGGTCCAAGACCGCCGGGCTGGTGCCTACACACGTGCCTCTCTCAGGGCAGAGTGTGGGGCGTGACTCAGACTCTGGTTACATGGCCTGCACACGTGGATAGTGTCAAGGGCTGTGGTTCTGCCAGTTGGTGAGGCTCCTGGCCCCTCATGGGAGGCGCCTCCCAGGTGCACCCAGTTGCTCCCAGGTGCTTTTAGGCAGCGTGCTCTCGGCTCAGGGACCAAGACCTGGTTTCTTTCCCCTACTCTCTGGCTCAGTGCCAGGGATGGCTGTCTTGGGTCTGGGGACTTAAGCCCCTGTCCCCAACCGCCCCGATTCCCACAATTTCCCCCCATGATTCTTTGCTCTTTTTGAGTGCTTTCAACCAGTTTCCAAGTTAATGCTGGTCCCCAGTCGCAGGGCACTCTCTTATTGGGGTATTACTTTCCAATGTGTCGCTTCTGGTGGCTCCCTCCCCCTTTTGTTTATCTTCCAATACCAGTCCGACATTCCCACTCCACTTTACCTGCCCACTGGCGTCTTCTGCCCCTGTAGAGATCCAGATGTGTATAATTCTAATCTCAGGCTGATTTCATGGGTGATCAGAGTTCCTTGGAAGGTAATCAGCTCACTTTAGGGTACAAGTTGAAACGGCGCCTCCTCCTAGTTCCCTGCCATCTTGTACCCCCCTGCTCTATAACTTTCCAGTTTTTTCATTGCTTCCAAATTTTTTCTTGTGATTGAATTCCAGTTTTAAGGCATTGTGGTCTGATATAATGCAGGGAATAATCTCAGGCTTTTGATATTAGCTGAGACCTAATTCGTGACCCAGTATGTAGTCTATTTTGGAGAAAGTTCTGTGTGCATTCGAGAAGAATGACTATTCTATATTTTCAGGGTGGAATGTTTTGTATATATCTATGAGGTCTATCTGGTCCAATGTAACATTCAAAGCTCTTGTTTCTTTGTTGATCTTTCTGTTTAGATGATCAGTTTAGTGCTGAGAGTGGAGTGCTAAAATCTCCTACTATTAATATATTATTGTCAATCTGATTATTTTGTTTAACATCTTGTTTATGTAGTTGGCTACTCCCATGTTGGGGGCATAGGTATTTACCTTGTTAGAGTTTCTTGTTGGATAGACCCTTCAAGAATGATATGGTGTCCCTCTGGATCTGTTATTAGTCTTTGATTTAAATTCTAATTTGTCTGATAGAAGAATTGCTAACCCACCTTTCTTTTGAGGTCCATTGGAAAGAAAAATGTTTCTCCATCCTCTCACTTTCAGTCTCAAGGTGCTTTAGGTTCAAAATGATTCTCTTAAAGACAGAATATAGATGGGTCCTGTCTTTGTATCCAATCTGCAACACCGTGCCATTTCATGGGAACATTGAAGGTTACTCCTGAAAGATATGTGTTATTGTCATCTTGTTGTCTGTACAGTCCTTGTTTCTAAGGTTTGTCTCTGTAAATTTCTAAACCATATTACTCTTGGGGTCTTCCTTATTTTATAGAATCTCCCTTAGTACTTATTGCAGGACTGCCTTGGTGGTTATATATTCTTTCAATTTCTGCTGGTCCTGGAACCTCTTTATCTATCTGTTCTGAATGACAGTCTTACTGGATAAAGTATTCTTGTATGCATGTTCTTCTCATTTAGTACTCTGAATATGTCTTTCCAGCCCTTTCTGGCTTGCCATATTTCTGTCTCTGTGGACATTCTGACATTATTCTGATGTTCCTCCCTTTGTACATTATGAATCTCTTCCCCCAGTGCCCTTAGGATGGCTTCCTTGGTTCTAAGAATTGTGAGTTTTACTCTTACATGTAGGGGTGTTAGTCTGTTCTCCTTGATCTTGGGAGGGGTCCTCTTTGGCTTTAGGAAATGGATGCTTGTTTCATTCCCTAGATTAAGGAAGTTTTCAACTATGATTTGCTCAGATATATCTTCTACTCCTCTCTCTCTCCATTCCCTGAGAGATCCCAATAATTCTGACATTGGAACATTTCACGGCATTGTTGATTTCTCTAAGTCTGTTCTCATGGATTTTAAGCTGTTTGTTCCAGGCCTCCTCCTCTTCCTTCCTTTCTATCAGTTTATCTTCTAGATTGCTAATTCATTTTTATGACTCATTTACCCTAGCTGTTAGAGTATCTAGTTTAGACTGCATCTCATTTGTAGCATTTTTAAGTTTGGACTGATTAGCTCTCATTTCTGCCCTTAAAAATTCCTTGTTGCCATAATGGTTTTCTCAAGCCTAGCTATTGTCTTCATAATTGTTACCCTGAATTCTATTTCTGACATTTGCTTATATCCATATCCATTAGGTCTGCAGGAGAGGCCATTGTTTTTAATTATTTTCTTTCTTGGGATTTCCCCTCCCTTCTGTTGAGGAGTTATTGAGGGAAAGTACAGAGTTGAAAATATCAAAATATGCTTTGCCACGATCCAGGCAAGGTGAACCCTGGGAATATTTAGAGTGATTGGAAACCACCACCAAAAAAAACCCAGTGAAAATGAATCTCAAGAGTAAGATTTATAAAGTTAAAAAAGGAGTGTGGGGGGCTATAATCTCTCAATGTGGGCAAAGTAGGGTGTTTCAGTTCTGCATTGGAGCTTATATCTATATACACATATATAGAAAAAGAAAAAAGTATAGGGGTGAAAATGTATAAGTTAAAAAGTTACTATGGAATATGTTGTATTAAACATCTAGTTGAAATGAAAAGTAGGTTAAAAAAAGAGAAGAAACATGAGAAAGAATAAAAAAAAATGTATCTAAGAAACATGCAGGGTGTAGGGCAATACCAGGAACTCAGTATACTATTATCCTCTGATATTGGGTTTTACAGTTTTATGAGGACCTTGAGTTGTTGTTCTCTTGTTCTTCCAACTTGTCTTCTGAGGGAGGGACCTATCTCATTGTTTTTCAGTCAATCCTGCTTGGGCGGCGTTGCCCTGCCTCCATCAAGGGGCTTGGCTTTGTGTGGTAACTGGTTTTTTGGGCTTTTGTTCTCTGGCAGCTTTTGTTCTCTGGTGGCTTTTCATGCTTTTTTGAAGGGTCAGAGCAAAGGAAAATGCCTGCACCCCAGCCTCTGCCACACAGGAGACAAGCCATAGTCTGCTACTTTGTGAATCCTCCAGAACATACAGTCTCCCCCTCTGTAAGTGCCACTGAAAACTGCAGGATCCCACAGGTGGTGTGCACCCCCAACCATTGTCACAGCAGTCAACCCAAGTCCCCACTTATTTCTGCCCTCTGTGCCTCCAAAACCACAAATGATCCCAGTCTGGTTGGGCACAGGTGTTGGCAGAGGCAGTGGTGGCAGTGGCAGTGGCCAGCCCCCAGGTCCATGGGCACAGGTCTGCACAAGTGGCCACTCTAATCCTCGCATTTGCCCCTTAAGCTCCTGATTCTGTTTGAGCACTGTTATCACACCCTTCTTGTCCTACAACCACCACTCTGCAAGCTATTGCTGGTCCCTAGACACAGGACACTTTTACACTGTGGCATTATATTAATTTCCAGTGGTTAGCTTCTGGTGGTTCTTCCTTCTGCTGTATCCTCCAATATCTGTCCACACAATCACAACTTTGTCCTTCACCCCTTTCAGCTGGTGGTCCTCTGCCCCCATAGAGATCCAGAAGAATTATCTTACATCTCAGGCTGGTTTCATGGGTGTTGAGACTGGCTTGGTAACACCAGCTAAATTCAGGGTACTGGTTGAAATGGAGTCTCCCCTTCTCTACCATTTTGTCCCTCCCTCCTAATAGTAAAATTTGTATGGAACCAGAAAAGACCCCAAATAGCCAGAGGAATGTAGAAAAAGAAAAAAACAAAGCTGGGGGCATCCCAATGCTGGATTTAAAGCTGTACTACAAAGCTGTCATCATCAAGGCAGTAAGGTACTGGCACAAAAATAGACACTTAGATCAATGGAACAGAACAGAGATTCCAGAAATGGACCCTTAACTCTATGGTCAACTAATCTTTCACAAAATGGGAAAGAATATCCGATGGAAAAAAGGCAGTCCCTTCAACAAATGGTGTTAGGAGAATTGGAGAGCCACATGCAGAAGAATGAAACTGGACTATTTCCTTATATCATACACAAAATGGATGAAAGACCTAAATGTCAGAGAGGAATCCATCAAAATCCTAGAGGAAAACATAGGCAGCAACCTCTTTGAACGTGGCTGCAGCAAATTCTGGCTAGACATGTCTCCAAAGTCAAGGAAAACAAAGACAAAAATGAACTATTGGGACTTCATCAAGATAAAAATCTTTTGCACAACAAAAGAAACAGTCAATAAAACCAAAAGACAACTGGCAGAATGGGAGAAGACATTTGCAAATGACATATCAGAAAGAGGTCTAGTATCCAAAATCTACAAAGAACTAATCAAACTCAAAATCCAAAGAACAGATAATCCAATCAAGAAATGGCCAGAAGACATGATAGACATTTCTCCAAAGAAGACAAATAAATGGCCAACAGGCACATGAAAAAAATGTTCAATACCACTAGCCATCAGAGTAATACAGATCAAAACCACAATGAGATACCACCTCACACCAGTCAGAATAGCTAAAATTAACAAGTCAGGAAATGACAGGTGTTGGAGAGGATGTAGAGAAAGGAGAACCCTCTTACACTGTTGGTGAGAATTTAAGCTGGTACAGCCACTCTGGAAAATAGTAAGGAGATTCCTCAAGAAGTTCCTCAAGAAGTTGAATAAGGCTGCCCTAAAATCCAGTTCCACACTAATGGATTGGAAGAACAAATATTATTAAAATTTCTATGCTACCTAGAGCAATCTACACATTCAAGGCAATCCCTATCAAAATACCATCAAATTTTTTCACAAATAATCTAAAATTTGTATGCAGCCAGAAAAGACCCCGAATAGCCAGATGTTGAAAAAGTTGAAAACTACTGGGTATTTATCCCAAAGATGCAAATGTAGTGATCCAAAGGGGTACCTGCACCCCAATGTTTATAGCAGCAATGTCCATGATAGCCAAACTATGGAAAGAGCACACAGATGTCCATTAATAGATGAATGGATAAAGAAGAGGATAGATTTTATATATATATATATATACACATATATATGTATATATGTATCTATATATGCTATATAGATATATATAGGACTACTACTCAGCCATCAAAAAAGGAAATCTTGTCATTTGCAATGATATATACATTATATAAAAATGTATATATGCTATATATATATAAAATGCAATGATATATACATTATATAAAAATAATATAATTGTGCATTCATTTATTTAATGTGTACTAGTATATTCATTTAATATTCTTATGTTGCTTTTGCTTTTTTAAGGACAAATAATGTTTCTGTTCTGCAAATAAGAAATCTGCTATTGGATGCTAACTGACTCACACCTAGAAAGTGATGTAATTGGTAAATTATCTCGATGAAATAAATTCTTTTTAATCAAGGTGTACTTTTCTGTAATATTGGGCTGTGTACTGGGGTGTGGGATTCCTGATTTCAGCTCATGTCATAATATCAGGGTAGTGAGATCAAGCTCCATGCTCAGCCTGAAGCTTCCTTGAGTTTTCTCTCTCCCTTTGCCCCCCACCACCCAGCTTGTACTCATTCACACACTCTCTAACTCTTAAAAAAATTATTGCTTTGTATATTTTATTCTATTAAGCTTTTATGATTGGGTATTTAAAATTTATCCTGTTTGGGTTGTTTTTGCTTGTTTAGATTCCAGCAACTATAAATTCCTAATCAAAGTTTGGGAGCATTTAATTTAATTTTTTTTTTTTTTTGGTTGTTGTTGTTGTTGTTTTTTTGTGTGTGTGTTTTTTTTTATTTTATTTTTTATAAACATATAATATATTTTTTTCCCCAGGGGTACAGGTCTGTGAATCGCCAGGTTTACACACTTCACAGCACTCGCCATAGCACATACCCTCCCCAATGTCCATAATAACCCCACCCCACCAACCCCCTCCCCCCAGCAACCCTCAGTTTGTTTTGTGAGATTAAGAGTCACTTATGGTTTTATCTCCCTCACAATCCCATCTTGCTTCATTTACTCTTCTCCTACCCCCTTAACCTCCATGTTGCATCTCCTCTCCCTCATATCAGGGAGATCATATGATAGTTGTCTTTCTCCGATTGACTTATTTCGCTAAGCATGATACCCTCTAGTTCTATCCACGTCGTCGCAAATGGCAAGATTTCATTTCTTTTGATGGCTGCATAGTATTTCATTGTGTATATATACCACATCTTCTTTATCCATTCGTCTGTTGATGGACATCTAGGTTCTTTCCATAGTTTGGCTATTGTAGACATTGCTGCTATAAACATTCGGGTGCATGTGCCCCTTCGGATCACTACGTTTGTATCTTTAGGGTAAATACCCAGCAGTGCAATTGCTGGGTCATAGGGTAGTTCTATTTTCAACATTTTGAGGAACCTCCATGCTGTTTTCCAGAGTGGTTGCACCAGCTGGCATTCCCACCAACAGTGTAGGAGGGTTCCCCTTTCTCCGCATCCTCGCTAGCATCTGTCATTTCCTGACTTGTTAATTTTAGCCATTCTGACTGCTGTGAGGTGGTATCTCATTGTGGTTTTGATTTGTATTTCCCTGATGCCGAGTGATATGGAGCACTTTTTCATGTGTCTGTTGGCCATCAGGATGTCTTCTTTGCAGAAATGTCTGTTCATGTCTTCTGCCCATTTCTTGATTGGATTATTTGTTCTTTGGGTGTTGAGTTTGCTAAGTTCTTTATAGATTCTGGACAATAGCCCTTTATCTGATATGTCGTTTGCAAATATCTTCTCCCATTCTCTCAGTTGTCTTTTGGTTTTGTTAACTGTTTCCTTTGCTGTGCTAAAGCTTTTGATCTTGATAAAATACCAATAGTTCATTTTTGTCCTTCTTCCCTTGCCTTTGGCGATGTTCCTAGGAAGATGTTGCTGCAGCTGAGGTCGAAGAGGTTGCTGCCTGTGTTCTCCTCAAGGATTTGGATGGATTCCTTTCTCACATTGAGGTCCTTCATCCATTTTGAGTCTATTTTCGTGTGTGGTGTAAGGAAATGATCCAATTTAATTTTTCTGCATGTGGCTATCCAATTTTCCCAACACCATTTATTGAAGAGGCTGTCTTTTTTCCATTGGACATTCTTTCCTGCTTTGTTGAAGATTAGTTGACCATAGAGTTGAGGATCTATTTCTGGGCTCTCTATTCTGTTCCATTGATCTATGTGTCTGTTTTTGTGCCAGTACCATGCTGTCTTGATGATGACAGCTTTGTAGTAGAGCTTGAAGTCTGGAATTGTGATGCCACCAACTTTGGCTTTCTTTTTCAATATTCCTTTGGCTATTCGCGGTCTTTTCTGGTTCCATATAAATTTTAGGATTATTTGTTCCATTTCTTTGAAAAAAATGGATGGTACTTTGATAGGAATTGCATTAAATGTGTAGATTGCTTTAGGTAGCATAGACATTTTCACAATATTTATTCTTCCAATCCAGGAGCATGGAATATTTTTCCATTTCTTTGTGTCTTCCTCAATTTCTTTCATGAGTACTTTATAGTTTTCTGTTTATAGATTCTTAGTCTCTTTGGTTAGGTTTATTCCTAGGTATCTTATAGTTTTGGGTGCAATTGTAAATGGGATTGACTCCTTAATTTCTCTTTCTTCTGTCTTGTTGTTGGTGTAGAGAAATTCAACTGATTTCTGTGCATTGATTTTCTATCCTGACACTTTACTGAATTCCTGTACCAGTTCTAGCAGTTTTGGAGTGGAGTCTTTTGGGTTTTCCACATATATTATCATATCATCTGCGAAGAGTGATAGTTTGGCTTCTTCTTTGCCGATTTGGATGCCTTTAATTTCCTTTTGTTGTCTGATTGCTGAGGCTAGGACTTCTAGTACTATGTTGAATAGCAGTGGTGATAACGGACATCCCTGACGTGTTCCTGACCTTAGCGGAAATGCTTTCAGTTTTTCTCCATTGAGAATGATATTTGCGATGGGTTTTTCATAGATAGCTTTGATAATATTGAGGTACGTGCCCTCTATCCCTACACTTTGAAGAGTTTTGATCAGGAAGGGATGCTGTACTTTGTCAAATGCTTTTTCAGCATCTATGGAGAGTATCATATGGTTCTTGTTCTTTCTTTTATTAATGTGTTGTATCACCTTGATTGAATTGCGGATGTTGAACCAACCTTGCAGCCCTGGAATAAATCCCACTTGGTCATGGTGAATAATCCTTTTAATGTACTGTTGAATCCTATTGGTTAATATTTTGGTGAGAATATTTGCATCTGTGTTCATCAAGGATATTGGTCTGTAGTTCTCTTTTTTGATGGGATCCTTGTCTGGTTTTGGGATCAAGGTGATGCTGGCCTCATAAAAGGAGTTTGGAAGTTTTCCTTCCATTTCTATTTTTTGGAACAGTTTCAGGAGAATAGGAATTAGTTCTTCCTTAAATGTTTGGTAGAATTCCCCCAGGAAGCCATCTGGCCCTGGGCTTTTGTTTGTTTGGAGATTTTTGATGACTGTTTCAATCTCCTTACTGGTTATGGGTCTGTTCAGGCTTTCTATTTCTTCCTGGTTCAGTTGTGGTGGTTTATATGTCTCTAAGAATGCATCCATTTCTTCCAGATTGTCAAATTTGTTGGCGTAGAGTTGCTCATAATATGTTCTTATGATTGTCTGTATTTCTTTGGTGTTAGTTGTGATCTCTCCTCTTTCATTCATGATTTTATTTATTTGGGTCTTTCTCTTTTCTTTTTGATAAGTCTGGCCAGGGGCTTATCAATCTTATTAATTCTTTCAAAGAACCAGCTCCTAGTTCCGTTGATTTGTTCTATTGTTTTTTTGGTTTCTATTTCATTGATTTCTGCTCTGATCTTTATGATTTCTCTTCTCCTGCTGGGTTTAGGGTTTCTTTCTTGTTCTTTCTCCAGCTCCTTTAGGTGTAGGGTTAGGTTGTGTACCTGAGACCTTTCTTGTTTCTTGAGAAAGGCTTGTACTGCTATATATTTTCCTCTCAGGACTGCCTTTTTTGTGTCCCACAGATTTTGAACTGTTGTATTTTCATTATCATTTGATTCCATGAATTTTTTCAATTCTTCTTTAATTTCCTGGTTGATCCATTCATTCTTTAGGAGGATGCTGTTTAGTCTCCATGTATTTGGGTTCTTTCCAAATTTCCTCTTG